>NC_056559.1:34376118-34502009 GCF_013358625.1 Macadamia integrifolia | reverse complement strand
TGACTCCTAATATATGGTAACTGAAATATTGGATAATGGTCTTACGGGATGGAGTTAACCTCATTACCAATTAAAGGGAAAAAAGAAGAAAAGAAAGAGAGAGTAAGCGGTGACTCCTGCAGCAAATGTAAACAACAATGTACACTCCAAATGTGAACCTCAATGTCCACTTATAGGGTGCTGAATAAAAAACAGAAGGTCTAATACAGCAACAGAAATGTTAAAAGAAAAAACACATAGATTGCTCTTCCTGTAACATGTTTTCGTTATTATTCCCAGAGCTTGGAGTTTTCCCTTTTTGATCGGGATACCGGAATATGATAACAAAGTGCAAGACCTTTTTCCCTTTCTTACAGCAATAGGGAGATCTAATTCTTGAGGATCAGATAAAGTGTTATGTAGATCAGCAGGGTGAGGAGCATTACGACGTCTAGGCGACTCAAGGCGTTGGAGTGGGCCTAGACTCAAGCCAACACCAACAAGATGCCCGCCTTAGGTGACCAAGGCATCTGGACGCCTATGTAAATACCTTAACTATAGTGAGGAGGGTGCAGATTGTAGCTGTACAATAACCTGTTATCAGCATTTACAAGAGGCAAGGAGAAGAATAAGAGAAGAGAAAGATGGAGAAAAGAGAGAAGAACCCTACAGCCACGATAGGATTCAGAATAGTCCTTATCGTGGCCTAGGTCCTTAGCTTATATTATTAAGAGTCCTACTGACAGTTTAATTACAATTACAGTCAAAGACAACTAAGCAAAATAGTAAACAAGTAAATAACAAAATAACAATGGCTAACTCTACTTAGCATAGACTAAACATAAACTAACTCTAAGAAGAATCAAAGGAGGGTTGTTGGAAGGTCTTTTTGATGTAGGTAAGGGGTTCAATCGAACTAGCCTTGGACCCTTTTTCAGGCCTGGTTCCTTGGGACCAGGCTTGCCATCGAACCGGATGATTCCTGGCCCAGTTCTCTCCCTGGTTTGGTCCATCAAGTCAGCCCAGATTTGGGACAAAATTTGGTTTCCACTCTTGGTCCTTCAGTCCAGCACAGAAGAGCATCATCTCCCCATCGAGCAGCATCTTCTCTCAGCCCAGATATGTGCTGTGAAGATCTTCTAGAAGCCATCCAGCTGTCCTCAACTTTGGGAAGAAAGAAGCTTCAAGAGAGGAATCCAGGCAGCCATCGAATTACAGCAAGTAGCCTAAGATTAGTTTCCCTTCTGATTGTCAAGTTAGTTTCTATTTTCGCGTCTTAGGTTAGGTTCCTTTTATTAGGCCAAGTCATTAGTTATTTAGTTTCTAACTTGTTCTTTCTTAGTTAGCAAGTTAGAAGTCAAATTAGTAGTGTTATTTCAGCCTTTGGTTTCCTAATTTAGATCCTTCTTTTATAATCAGTTTTAGAGCTTATAAAGAGGCCATCAATTGTAATGAAAAGACAAGTTGAATTAATGAATTTTGAGCGATAACTCTTGGCTGAGAGAGCTCTTGTTTGAGAGGGTGAGATGCCTAAAAATTTGAGAGGTGAGACACCTAAACCTGAGGGGTGAGATGCCCAACCCAACTACCATTCTTCTCCCCCTTCTCATCTTCCCATCGATTCTCTTTTCTATCTCTTTTCTTTACTTTGTTGTGAGTATTTGAGAGCTTGTTTGGAGACTACTTGATGCCTTGAAGCACATCCACAAGACCTGCTTGAAGAGCTGCAGTAGAAGAAGAGATCGATCCAGCCATTGTCAGGGTTTTGGGGTAGATCGACCAAGGCCAGATCTCCCTAACCTACAGCCAACTTTGGAAGTCCCTTTGTTCCAGCCTCTAAAAGGAAGACTCGATCCACTCCTTGGAGCCTTTGGAGGCTAGATGAAGCTGCAGCAACTTTTCTCCCAAAGTTTTCTAATCTGGCCCCAGATTAAGAATAAGCAGAACTCTCTAACCTGAAGTCAGATTCAGGTGCCCTTTGGAGGGACTATTGAAGACCCTAGAAAGCCCTTCGATCCAAGTCTCAAGGCCACTCTTGATCTAGTTTGGTTGATTCATGTTTCTCCCATTCGGCCACATAAAACCCTAACTTCTGTCTATGGTTTTATCTTCTTCAGAGCCATTTGGAGGGACTGTTGAAGACCCTAGAAAGCCCTTCGATCCAAGTCTCAAGGCCACCCTTGATCTAGTTTGGTTGATAAAGGTTTTCTCCCATTCGACCACATAAAACCCTAACTCCTGTCCATGGTTTGATCTTCCTCATCTGCAGACATATAAGAACATAAGTTTTGGGTTCTAATTGGGCCCATATAGGCCTACTTGACCAGCATATCAGGCTCCTTTGACTCTTGGCTTGCGAAAAAACAGACCCCTTCCTATTCAGCTCTGTTTTCCAGGTTTGGTTAAAACTGTTAACTGATCAGCTCTTAACTTAATGTTATGAGTTTGGTTTGGAGTGCTTAATCAACTGGGGTTGTTTACCTAGTGCAAACCAACCTTACATCACTTCTTCTTCCTTCTATTGTACACAATCAGCTCCTTCTCTTTCTTACTTTCATTTGATCCCTTAGGAGTCCCTGTTTGAGCTCCCCCATCAACCTTGGGATCCTTAAAACTTCCATTTGCATAGTCTTCTTGACATCAGGCTTTTCCATATCAAAGTAGAAAGAGCTTATATGCAACATAGAAGCCATATCAATGCGATATGATATAATTATGCTAGTAATAACTTATTATGAGAAAGCCATGTATAATAAACAAAGCATATTCATCACAAAACAAAATAATAAACATAAATCAACATAAACTTGTTAAGTGCCAATAAAATGTGCTGTCACCTTGGACTCAAGAAAGATCTTGGATGTCTAGGTGGAGAGGCAACGCCTTGACAACTATGATCACAACCTCTTTGCACTTACAGTCTCCCTGAAGAGGTGCCATCTGAGAAGAAAAGAAGGGGACACTTAAAGAAAGTAACATCCATGGATACAAGTCTTTTCTGATAAGGTGGGTGGTAGCACTTGTGGCCTTTCTTAAGGAAGATACACTTAAGAGCTTCAGGACCAAGTTTGGTGCATAACACACAAAATCTTAGGGATGGGGGAAGAAAGGGTGTTGGGGGAAAGGATTTCCCAGGAGATTTAGACATGAGAATATGCGATGTCATACAATTCATCAGAAATGTGGCTGGAAGAAGCGCTTCAGACCAAAAGGATTTGGAAACATACATGAGTAAATGTTAGCTCCTTGTGATTTTCACTAGGTGATGATTCTTCTATTCAACTATGCCATTCTTTTAAGGTGTATCAACACAGGAAAATTGATGGAGAATGCATCAATTTGAAGTCCCCCAAACATATGTTGTTCCCCCCCACCCCCCAGTTAGAAAATAAGGAAGACTAGGGTTAGAGATGAGGGAAGAAGAGGGAAGAAGGAGAGAACATGAGAGAAGAAGAAGAGGGAATGAGAGAGAAACGTGAATGAGCTCACTAGCTCATCTCACCAATATTAGATTCAAATATAGTATTAGGGAATTACATATTCCTCCTTAAGGGAGGTGAAAGAGAAATAAGAGAAATTACATATAAGGACACTTAACATAAGACAGTTCCTAATGTTACCCTAATACAAATATTCTAACACTCCCCCTCAAGCTGGACAATAAATGTCATACATTCCCAGCTTTATTTTCTCAGCTTGCATAAGAGGGTACTAAACTGGTGAAAAATGAGTCATTTGGTGAAGATGTCTGCTAATTGGTCACCTGTCCTCACAAAGGGAGTGCAGATATTACCGGAATCAATCTTCCCTTTGATGAAATGCCGGTCTACTTCAATATGCTTTGTTCTATCATATTGCACTGGGTTGTGTGCAGTGTTTATTACTGCCTTGTTGTCACAGTAGAGTCTCATAGGTCCCTCAGTGTCATACCCCAACTCGATAACTAACCGATGCAGCTAAGTGAGCTCACAAATAGCATGAGCCATTGCTCTGTACTCAGCCTTTGCATTGGATCTAGCTACAATCGGCTGTTTCTTGCTTCTCCATGTGACCAGGTTACCACCCACAAATGTGCAATAACTAGATGTAGATCTCCTATCAGAAATGGATCCAGCCCATTCAGCATCTGAATAGCCTTCTATCCTCAAGTGATTATTCCTGGCATACAAAAGGCCTTTTCCTGGAGAGGACTTCAAGTATATGAGGATACGGTACATAGCATCCAAGTGCCCACTTTTGGGTGTATACATAAATTGACTCACTACTCTCACTGCATAAGAAATGTCTGGGTGAGTCAGAGATAAATAAATCAGTTTCTCCACTAGCCTCTGGTATTTCCCTGCATCAATAAGGGAAGGACCACAATCCTCTCCAAGCTTATGATTCTGCTCAATAAGAGAACTTGCCAGTTTACAACCCAACATTCATGTTTCCTTCAACAGATCTAGAACAAATTTTCTCTCGCATATATTGATTCCCTTCTTAGACCTCGACACTTCAATACCCAAGAAATATTTCAAGTGTCCTAGGTCCTTTATCTCAAATTGTTTGGCCAAATAAGTTTTCAATCTAGATGTCTCCTCATTGTCATCTCCAGTTACCACAATGTCATCAACTTACACAATCAATGCCGTGATAGTGCCATTACCTCTCCGGGTAAATAATGTGTGGTCCGCTTGACTCTGGGAATATCCATTTTTCAGAATGGCCTGTCTGAACCTCTTAAACCAAGCCTTTGGTGACTGCTTCAGACCATAAAGTGCCTTCTTTAGAAGACACTTTATCATCGGCTGCCGGAAACTTGAAGCCAGGAGGGGGCTACATATACACTTCCTCCTCTAAATTTCTATGGAGAAAGGCATTCTTCACATTCAACTGATATAATGGCCAATCTCTATTTGCTGCCATAGATAAAAGGACTCTTATAGAGTTATGTTTGGCCACAGGAGCAAAGGTCTCTTGATAATCAATTCTATACACTTGACTGTACCCTTTGGCCACCAATCTTGCCTTGTATCTCTCAACAATACCATCTAATCGGTACTTGATAGTATAGACCCATCTGCATCTAACTGGGATTCTCCCCCTGGGAAGGTCAACCGGTTTCCAGGTACAGTTCTTCTTAAGAGCCATCATTTCCTCTGACATGGCTTGTTTTCGCTTAGGGTTTGACATAGCCTCAGTAACAGTCTTAGGAATGGAAGCAGAAGAAAGAGCAGTTGTAAAAGTAACACTTGTAGGGGAAAGAGCATTATAGGAAACAAACTGGGCTATAGGATTAGTACAAACTCTCTTACCCTTACAAACAACAATAGGAAGATCCAACTCCAAATGAGGAGAGGAGATGTTACCTAACGGAGGTATGGGAAGCTCAAGATGTGGATCCAAAGAGGACTCTTGGCAGGTCTTCTTTGTCCTTATTGTATACACACTAACAGGTGCCTTTTCTGTACTAGGCTCCTCCACAGTAGCAACATCAACCACCTCTTTGTGTTTACCAATATCAAAGGAGAAAGGAGTAAGAGGCAATGGGGTAAGAAATGGAATGGCATGAGCAGCCTTTTCACTTTTATTTCCATTCTCCCCCCTAAAGAGGATGCTGATAAGGTGTGAAGTAAAGGACAGACTTAAGAAATGCGATATCTTTGGAAAGAAATCGCCTGTGAGAGGAAGGGTCATAACACTTGTAGCCTTTGGTGGTGGAAGGATATCCAAGGAAGAGGCATTTTAAAGCCTTGGGATCAAGTTTGATGTGGGAGGATTGTTTTGCACATAACAAACACAACCAAACACCTTTGGAGGAAGGGTGAAAGCAGGAGACTGAGGAGACAAGAGGGCAATTGGGTTTTGAGACCCAAGAATTTTGGTAGGCATGCAATTAATGAGGAAAACTGTAGTAAGAACAACTTCAGACCAAAAAGTTTTAGGTACATGCATACCAAACAAAAGACTTCGACCAACTTCTAACAAATGACGATTTTTCCTCTTAGTGACCCCATTTTGTTGGGGTGTATCAACACAAGCAAGCTGATGGATAATACCATTGTCAGTGAAAAAGTCTTGCAGACCACCAAACATATACTCCCCCCCTTTATCAGACCGAACAATTTTGATCCTGGTTTCAAACTGAGTATGGACCATTTTATAGAAATTTTTGAAGGCCTCATTAACATCACTCTTATGCTTCATAAGAATGCTCCAAGTACAACGAGAAAAATCATCAATAAAAGAAACAAAATAACGATGGCCAAAGAGGGAGGTAGTGGGACAAGGTCCCTGAACATCAATATGCACAATGTGAAATGGAGTAACAGACCTATTACCATGATAAGGATAAAATGAACAACAATGTTTAGCAGAAGTACATGGTTCATAATGAAATACATGAGAATAAGAAAAAGATGTAAACAAGTGAGGTAACTGTTTCCTCATAACAACAAAAGAGGGATGTCCCAAACACTGATGCCAAAGCATCACAGAATCTATAGAACTAGCATCACTATGGCCACATGCATAGGACTATAGTGTAGTAAAAAAAGGTAACTGCGGCTCTAGACGATATAGGCCGCCCTCCTCACATCCACTGCCAATAATCCTCTTCGTCACCAAATCCTGAAAGAGGCAATGAGAGGGAAAAAATGTGATACAACAATTTAAGCTTTTAGTTAAAGTGCTCACAGACAATAGATTCAGGGTAAGGTTAGGGACATGAAGGACATAAGTAAAGGAAATGGAAGAGGTAACAGGGATATTGCCTTTACCAGAGATAGAGGAGAAGGTACCATCAGCTACCCAGATCTTATCCTTACCAGAACAAATGGAGTAAGAGTTATAGTGATGGGACGTACCAGTTATGTGGTCAGTGGCACCAGAGTCAATGACCCACGACGGAGTTGTGGAAGGTGCAGTGGTGGTGACATGCATAGCAGAAGCTGAGGTATCCTATGAGGTAGATGGGCCATTAAGCTGAGACATGAATTGGCGAAGCACTGCAATATCATCCCTAGAGAAGGAGCTGTTATCTACCTATGAGGAGTCTTTAGTATCAGTCTCTTGCTAAAGCAATGGAGGCCTACTAGCACGGTTGACACATTCTTGATGGACCACGAATTCTTTCCGTTCAACTTTTCTAAGGAAAGTGATAAAATTTGTTGCTTGGAGGGAGGTCCGTGGCTCGTGGGATGCAAACCTATTTTCCTCAGATTTTGGAACAGACAACTTCTCTTGAATCGGCTAGACTACTCCACCATCCCCCTTTGGATTTCTCTTCAGGGTCTTCCTTTGCATTTCTGGTGCAAAGATGGTCTGAGCATTGTCGGCTCTGTGGTTGGCACCCCCATTTGTTCCGATGCTAGAACCAACAAGAAGGACAGACTTGTATTTGCTCGAATCTGTGTTGAAGTGCCTGCTTCCGCTGCCCTCCCTTCTTCATTGATCGTCCAGGATGGGGATACAGACTGCTTCCAACAACCCATTTATTATGACTGACGCCCCCCTCAATGTTTATGTTGTAAGGTTTCGGCCACGATACTGCGGCTTGTCTCCCCAAAACCTCGATGACCTCTACCTTTGCTCTTGCCTCCCAGAGAGACCGTTCGCTCATGTCGGTCTCGGAAGATCGTCCATTTATTTTTCCTTCAACAAGGGGTAGACTCCAGGCTAGGAAGCTCCGATCCCATCATTCTCTCATCGACCCTTCGGGGCTGCGTTTGGAGGTCTCTGTGAGTGTTCTGCCCATTGGACAAAATCGCTTTTCGATTTTATAGTCTGATGTAGAGCTGGAGCTATAGCTGCAGTCTCCCCTTGTCTGTCCTCCTGTCAGCCTGTTTCTCCAGGATCTAGACTAGGGCAGATCATAACACCACAATTACACTACAAAAGATCAGAGTTTATACATATGCATAGTCCAGCAAAAAAAAAAAAAATATCTTACATAAGCTCCAGTGCCAACTAAGTGATAAGATATATTTACAATTATTCAGATGAGAGTTATATACCTTACAAAAAGAGAATATTCATAGTTTACATTATCTCAGTAGTAGACTATATACATCAGAGTATGCATCAACAGGAATATATACATAAAAAGATATAGGAATAGTCCATCCTACTTCTCAGAAGAACTGGCCTCCATAGGCGTAGTCGTCACATTCACAGGCGGGTCCGTGATTGAGTTCATCTTCTGGAATATGGGCCATGTGATCAATGGCCATTGTCTTATAATCAATGCCGAGAGTCAGCAGAATACCACCTTCGTCATCTATATGATTAAAGGAAAGGGGGTGAGCACTGGTAATGCTCAGTGAGGGGTGGGGGAGAATAAGCACACACATCCATATGCAATACATGCTCCACACGTAGAGAATGATGCTCATGAGTCCATTTAATTAACTATACAAAATTCATAATCCATTAGTAGGTCTCATCACCTATGAGTATAAGTAGGTGGCATACCCTACCTTGTACGCTGGGCCTCAGGTATACAAGCTACGCCGCAGGCAGGAGCTAGCCAGTGCCTGTACGGGTCTTGGGCCACACCGGCTAACCCCTAAAACGTAACCCCGTATCATAAATATATTCACAGGCATACAGTACGTCGTATCCTGTCTCACATCCATAATTGATACCACACATCTCACACAAGTGCACTGCTGATCAGGCAGTCACATAATTCGGGATTAGTCCGTACCTAACCCCCTACGGACAAGGGGTGTAGCACTTGGGGTCGTGATACCTAACCCAACATTCTAAATGATGCATAGCCAATCATTGCAATCACACATACAAATATGGGCACCTGCACGTGACCCATCTCACCTGTCTTACCTTTCTCATTTCCATTCCATCCCATTCCATCGCAATAATACCATCAAAGAATAAATGCAGGTAAATGTAAATGCACATACACAAGCAATTTAATGCATAAACAAGATTAAACAAACACACCAAAAGAATGGGGGGTTGAGAAGGTCACCCACTCACTTTGGTATTCAATTTTTGCAAGTTCACTTCTTGGATTTAAGAAAATTGCCACACTGTCACTTATGTTCCCTATTTAACAGATATTTAAATCATTAGGTACATCACAAATTCCTACATTTTATGCACTTGCTTTAATTATAGCATTCCCATACCCAACCTACAGAGGTCTTTGTCTGTTCCTTCCTATATACATATTGATTCCTTGATTATTTAAACCTTTTCTATAGCAGAATTAGATATAGAGAATCACTAATAGATCCTCATTGGAAGAAGGGGGACTTACAGTCCTCGAGGTCATATGAAATTCCAATCATTGGACCTTACAGTCATGGTTTATGTTTCTCATTAATTCTTATATATACAAATTCAAACTTATGTCCAAAGGTCTAGTAACCTATTACATAGCCCATTTGGCTTCGGGAATCCTAATCGGTGGGTTACCTGGGTCAAAACCGGCTGGCTGGTTGGGACCTATCGGTTATTCCTTTTATTCTGCAGAATCTGATTCTGCCTGTTCCATACTCTGTACCATGGTTGCTGTAGTGCCTGAATTGCATCAATTTTTTATTCTGAATTTCCAATACTTATCTTAGGTCAGTATGGAAAAGGTTAAATGCCAAGTTGACCCAATTTTGGGTTTCAATTTATTACACCCAAAATTGATATAGTCCAATTCTGTAGAAATAGTTTAGGAATTTAAAGAGATCTGCAGAATTAGAGTATTTTTCATGCCTTGGCCATCAATTTGATATGAACATTTATAAGTACTATCCTAACCTAATTAATTCAGCCCCTATTGCATAATTCCAGTTTGAATAAAATTATGTTCCTAGGGTTTTGGTAGAATTTTCACCAAATCAACCCTATTCCAGCCCTTATTGCATAATCCCTACTGAAAAAGAAGTAGTCCTATGTTCTAGGGTTTAGCAGGGATAGGGTTTTTTACCAGTTGGGTCCCCAATAGCCCATAGAAATTAGGGCTTTCTTTACTGGGCAGCTATTCTACTCACAGGGATTCCCTGGCAATAAACAATTAGGTAAAACCCTAACCCTAGCCGCCCAATCTACATGAAATTACCTAATTAACCCTCTGCAGAGGTAAGTTCACTTACCTAGGTGCAGAGTTGATCTAGGAGCAGCCTGAGGTGAGTGAGTTCCCTCCTCACTTCTCTTTCTTCCTCTTCTTCCTTCTCTTTCCTTCTTCTTCTTCTCCTTTCTTTCTTTTTCTCCTTACTGTTACAACAACCACGATTTTTATGAAATCTCAGCCCATTATCCCTTATATATAAGGCAGCCCCAAGGGTCTGTTTGGCTGGCCCTCTTAAATTATTTCTAAGGTTTGTTTGGCTGCCCTCTTAAGTCATTATAACTAAGGTTTGTTTGGCTGCCTTCTTAAGTTAATAACTAAGGCTGGTTTGGCTGCCCTCTTTTATTTCCATATAAATTACATACATATATATATATATATATTCCTCCTATTTATTTATTAGCATAAAGTATGCATTTCATGCCTTATTTAAGTCTCTTCCTATAGGGGTATAATGGGAATTTTGCACAGCAGAGGTGGGCTCCACAGTGTAAAAACCCAAAAATTACATTCTGCTAGGCAAAATTGGCTGGCCGGTTTTGGACCTACCAGTTTGGGTGCAATCATACCAGCACTAATGCACCAAATCCCATAAAACTCCGTGGTTAAACGTGCTTGGGTGAGAATAGTATTAGGATGGGTGACCCCTTGGGAAGTCCTCATGCCACACTTTTTTTTTCCTACTATACTTAGTCTTGTAATTAAACTTACCTCTTTGTCCACACCTCTTGATGAGTTCCCCAATGATGTTGGCAGGCTGAACAGGAGTAGGTGGGGTCACTTTTGCCTTCTTGGCACTCCACAGCTGCCAACCATGCCAGCATTGGTTTCCTCTACTCTTTCTTTTTGCCTGTCCACATGTAGGGGTATAAATATCAGATTAGGGTGTTACATCGAAACCTCAGATGATGACGATATCTCCTTTGTTGATCGCTGCGACCTGCCCCCTGCAAACACTTCTTTTGGAAAGACCACTTTTGATCCAATAAAAAGGCCTTTTATCCCATCCTCTTCGGTCCAACCCCTTACTAGTCCATCTGCTGAACTGGTCGGACCTTCGGCTGACCCCTCTGTTCCTCCTGTAGATAACCAGGACCTATTAACCCTCTCTAGCCCATCCTCCCATGCCCATCCTTTGGACGTCTCCCTTCTTGACCCATTACATTTTTCCACCTCCTCTTCGGCCCAGCCCACCTCCACCGCTATCCTTGGTCCTCCCTAACTTAACCTTGCCCTACCCATCATCGCCAATTTGGATCCTAACATCACGACCCGTCGGACCTCTCTTGACCTTCCTTCTTCACCCGCCTCAATTGATACCTCGACCAAGCTTGCTAGAAGCTCGCTCGGAAGCCCCGCCATGGCCATAAACCAGTCTCTTCAAAGCCCGCACCCTCTGCTCCTAGTGGCACCCACTTGCTTTGATCCTACCTGCGGCGAAGTAAGTCCTGGCCCCCCTGTGCTCCCACCTGCACTTTCCTTGCAGAGTATGAGTCGCCTCCCTCTCCCAATGCTTGATGTCGCAGGCCGTGGTCTGGAACCTTCGGGGCCTGAACTCCCCCAATAAACAAGCTGCCGCTCGTTTGCTTATCAAAGACCTTCGTCTTGGTTTTTTTTGCTTGCTGGAAACTCACATTAAAGAGCATTCCTTCTCTCGTATTGCCTCCTCCCTAGCCCCTGGCTGGTCTTTTCTTACCAACCATTCTCACCATCCAAATGGGAGAATCTGCATCCTATGGGACCCAAAAATCCTTTCCATTTCCCTCATCTCTGCCCCTTCCCGGCTCCTTCACCTGACCATCTCCGACCCTGGTTGTAGCTTTTCCTTTTTGTTCACTATTGTCTATGCCTCCAACAGTATGGCTGTTAGAGGAGGCCTTTGGAATGATCTTCGCATTTTTGTTGGGCATGTTGGCTCTCGTCCTTAGGGGATTTGTGGTGATTTCAATGTTGTTCGATACTCATGAAAAGCAAGGAGGTGGTCTCCATAATCTAGCTAACATTGAGTCCTTCAATGATTGCATTGAGGACATAGCAGTGGATGACCTTTGGTGGTCTGGTATCAAGTTCTCATGGAATAACAAAAGAACTGGCTCTTCTCGTATTGCTTGCAAGCTTGACAGGATGCTTGTCAATGAGGCCTGGCTTTCCACTTTCCCTTCATCCCATGCTTCTTTTGAGCCCCCTCCATCTCTGACCACAACCCCATCTACCTCTCAATTCATCCCTACATCTCTTTTGGCCCTAAACCTTTTAAATTTTTTGATATGTGGACCTCTCACCCCGACTTCCTCAAGATTGTTGAGGAAGCCTGGCTTAAACCTGTCCAAGCTTTTTCAGCCCCCCTCATTGCGTTCTCTAGGAAGCTTAGAAATGTTAAAGTGGCCTTAAAGCTTTGGAATACTAAACACTATTGGGAACATCTCTTCTCTTGTTACTGATTGCAGGAACCGGTTGACCTCCATCCAGATCTGGCTTTAGACTGATCACCTGAATCCCTCTCTTGCTGAAGAGGAGAAATCTGAATTTGCAAATCTTTCAGCTTTTTTGGCCTAGAAAGAAAGTTTTCTCAGCAAAAATCTAGAATCAATTGGATGAAATTAGGAGACTCTAACTCCTATTTCCACCGATCCTTGAAGGCCAGAAACAACTTCAACTCCATCACCACGCTATCAAATCCTGAAGGGTCCCAAGTTTCTAAAGTGGATGAGATCAAAGAGGTTGTTGTCAATCATTTCAAACTTCTATTTACTCGGCTGCTTTCCCAGCTTTGCCCATTCCTGAGGGGCTCATAAACAAATTTGTCCCGGTCAATTCTGCTTCAACGCTCTGGGCCATCCCCTGTGATGATGAGATTACCACTGCCATCCTCTCCCACAAAGCCAACAAAGCTCCGGGTCCAGATGGTTTCAATATGGGCTTCTTCACAACTGCTTGGGACATCATAAAAGTGGATCTTATCTAAGCGGTTAAGAGTTTCTTCTTCAACCCCAGCCAGATCAAGGTTGTCAGTCATACCTTCCTTTGCCTTATCTCAAAGAAGGAGGGTGCAGACACAATGCATGACTTCAAGCCGATCTCTCTTTGTAATTTCCTTTACAAGTTTATTGCAAAGATCCTTGCCAATCGGATCAAGATCCTCATTGACACCCTTGTTAGTGACAACTAGTCTGCCTTCATTCCAAGAAGGTCCATTGGAAACAATTTTCTTCTCTGTCATGAGATTGTTAGAGGATTTGACAGAAAATCCCACCCCCCAGCAACTCTCATGAAAATTGATATACACAAGGCTTTTGACTCCTTAAGATGGGATTATATTGTTTCAGTTCTCAGCATGATGGGCTTCCCCCCCTGTCTTCACCAACTGGATCTATCACTGCATTGCCTTCCCCAAATTTTCAGTGTTGGTCAATGGCAGCTCAGCGGGATACTTCTCTTCTACTGGGATTCGTCAGGGATGCCCTCTGTCCCCTTATTTATTTTGTCTTGCTATGGAGGTTCTCTCCCGCAGTCTTCTAGGTGCTTCTGACCAGGGTTCCATCTCCTCCATCTCCAAATGCAAGGCCATCAGGCTCACTCACCTTGCTTTTGCTGATGATCTTTTCTCGAGTTGATGATTCCTCCCTTAACATTATTATGCAATGCCTGAGCCTCTTTGCTTCAATGTCCGGTCTTCGCATCAACCCTAAAAAATCTCTCATCTTCTTGACTGGGATTTCGGAAGCCTCTAAGCTCTCCCTCCTTCAAAAAATAGGCTTTGCTTTGGGCTCTCTCCCGGTCAAGTATTTGGGTCTCCCGCTCATCCCCGTAAGGCTCTCTAGCCATCACTGCTCCCCCATGCTGGATATCATCAGAAAGTGTCTCCAATTATGGAAAGGAAAGCTTTTATCCTTTGCAGGCCGGTTAGAGCTTATTTGATCTGTCCTTCAAGCATCCTATATCTATCGGTTTGGCATCTACGGTTTACCCAAGGCGATCATGTCCAAGTTGGAATGCTTATTTGCTTCTTTCCTCTGGAAAGGATGTGAATCCTCTAGATTTCTCCACCTCCTTAGTTGGGCCACTGTTTTCCTTCCCAAGAATGAAGGGGATCTTGGTTTGAGACGCATCAAGGATGTCAACATGGCAGGCATCATCAAGCTTATTTGGAAGGTAGCTACCAAGAAGAAAAGCATTTGGGTGGACTGGGTGTATTCGTATCCTCTCAAGTGGGAAACCTTTTGGTCAGTCCGCTCTCCTTCTGATGCCTTCTAGGTGTGGCGCAAGTTAATCTCTTTAAGATCTAAGGCGTCAAGAGTTATTTTCACCAGTATTGGGGATGGTACCCCACCTATCTTTGGCTGGACCCTTAGCACCCTAAAGGGCTACTCTCTCAGATTCTCAGTGCTAGAAATATCTATAATTCTGGGCTCCTTAGACATGCTATGGTTGCTGATATTATCTCTACTGGTTCATGGCTCCCCCCTGTTCCTGCCTCCAACCAACTAGCTGAAATCTGGTCCTCTCTTCCAAGCATCACCCATCTGGGTCTCAGGAGATCTGATACTATTGTTTGGAACCATGCCTCGAATGGTAAATTCAGTATAAAATCGGTCTGGCACTTCTGCATAAATCATGGTCCTCCATCCCCTTGGCATAAGCTCATCTGGTTCAAGCACCACATCCTTCGTCAAAGCTTCATAGCCTGACGAGTCTTTTTGAATTGCGTCCCCACGCAAGCCTTCCTCATTCAAAGAAGGATCCAAGTCTCTCCTTTATGCTACCTTTGTGGTTTAGGTCCGAAAGATAGGAATCACCTCTTTTTTAACTGCCCTGTCTCCTCCATTTGGAAGCTTGTTCTCTCCAAATGCTGGCTGGTTAATAGAAGAATTCTCCCCTTCCAAAGAGAGTGGGTTTGGGTGGATATGACCTTCCAAGGGAAGACCATTTGTGACTATGTGGGAAAACTTGCCTTCTATGCTATTTTAAATCAAATCTGGATGGAGAGAAATCATAGGAAATGGACCTCCAATTCTCGGTCGCTTGGAAAGATTTGGAACTCCATCTTCTTCGACGTTAAAGCAAAGATCTCAAAAGTCTCTTTATCTTGTCCCCCCTCCCCCAAAAATTGTCACATTATTGGTTCCTGGGAGCTCCCAAGCTCAGAACTCAGGAATCTTGTATCCCCTTGAGGGTTTTGCTTTCTCTTTCCCCCCCGACCTTTTTAGGGGTTGTATATTTTTTCCGTCTCTTTGGTAATGAATTATTTATTCACTCAAAAAAAACTTCACTAGAGAAATCTAGGTGTTAGGATTGTCAAAGAAAATTGAACTTGGGTTGGTACTACTCGACCCACCTGATGTAGCTTCTAGAGGTTCCGTGAGATCAGACATAGTGTAAGGATACTCCTCAAACAACACTAATGGAGATCCAAACCAAGGGGATACACAAGTCCCAAATATTGTTTTCTCAGAACCCAAAAAGAAATTCTAGCAAGCTAAAGAGGCATGGAATCTTCATAAAACATCAACAAAACTCGCTTCTAATTGTGGAGCTTCATCTAAAACTCTCATACAAGCACCATATGATAGAGCACATCTAACAAATGGAACCAGCAACCTCACTGCCAGCTATGCAGGCCAGAAACAACTCAAAACAGGGGAAAAAAAGGGTACCTGGCAGCAAGTAGTAGATGGAGTTATGCTCCTTCATCACAACAAATCAACAACTGGGGTTTGGAGGGATCATATAAGACCCTTGGGAGACCCTATTCAGCAAGGTTTCATTCCCAACCAACATCGGTGGAGAGAGAAACAAGGAAGAAAAAAACTGGCTGGCGGTAACTCTAGGAAGCACTCTTCTTCTCAGTTTGGACTTCAAATGGTCTTTGTAGTCCTTCAAGCTCCCTCCAACTATCTTCAAGTGGATTCTAGAACTCCATTAGGTCTTGTTGTATATTTTTCTTATATAGTATGGCCTCTAATGGATCCCTTTGCTTCTAGGGTTCCAAAAGAGACTCAAAGAATGGAACCAGGATGCTTGATCGACTCTCAAACCCTTGTATCACCTCTGATACCAAGTTAGAAAATAAGGAAGACTAGGGTTAGAGATGAGGGAAGAAGAGGGAAGAAGAAGGAGAGAAGATGAGAGAAGAAGAAGAGGGAATGAGAGAGAAACGTGAATGAGCTCACTAGCTCATCTCACCAATACTAGATTCAAATATAGTTTTAGAGAATTACATATTCCTCCCTAAGGGAGGTGAAAGAGAAATAAGAGAAATTACATATAAGGACACTTAACATAAGATAGTTCCTAATGTACCAAATATTCTAACACCCCCCCCTCTATCTGACACGACAATCTTGAGTTTGGCTTCAAACTGAGTGCAAACCATTTGGTAAAAGGCCTTGGAGGCATCAAATAAATCACTTTTGTATTTCAAAAGATAAACCCAAGTAATATGGGAGTAATCATTCACAAAAGTGGCAAAATAATGATAAGAAAATAAGAAAGAGGTAGGAACTGGTCCCCAACCATTAGAATTGATAATAGGAAACATTGGGTCTATTATTATGATATTTATAAGAAGATTGAAAATATTTAGCAACTTGACAAAGTTCACATTGAATCCCATTTGAAATAGATAGTGAAGAAGACAAGTGAAGCAAATGATTTTGCATTACAGAAAAAGAAGGATGCCCCAAGTTGATGCCAAAGCATCGCATTCTCAACTGAACTATTATACAATAGATGGCTTAAGATCAAGAAGGTATATCCCTTTCTCCTCATGTCCATTGCCAATAATTCTCCTTGTCACAAGATCTTGAGACAAACAATAGGAAGGAAAGAGAGTGACGCCACAGTTCAAGGATTTAGCTATATGACTGCTAGAGAGGAGATTAGTTGCAAACTGTGGGATGTGAAGAACAGAATCAAGAGATAGAAGATGTAACATGTACATTATCCTTCCCTAAGATAGATTAAAGGGAGCTGTTAGCAATCCTAACCTTATCTCTACCCAAAGATACAGAATAGGAGTTAAAAAAATGTGACATATCAGTGATCTGGTATGTAGCACCAGAATTGATGACTCAAGGAGGGGAAGCAATAGAAGTATATGCATAGAGCATAGAGGGTGGAAGCTGAAAGTACCTTATTGAAAAAATGACTAGGTGGTTGTGAATGGAGATCTGTCTAGCCTGCCATAACATGACGAAAAACTGCAATACGCTCCTTTGGGGGGGGGGGGCACTGTCTGAAGAACCACCCTCAGTAGTGAAACTGTTAGCTTTGCCTTCCCTGTCCTGTTGATCGAGTACCACCAGATATGTATTGAGAAGGTCGACCATGGAGATCCCAACATGTCTCCTTGGTGTGTTGAGGCTTGCCACGATGTTCACGCTTAATTTTTGTCCCTATCATCACTACGACCATTCCTTGGTCTCTTCCTCCCCCACGTCACCCATTCTGTGAGGTAGAGGCAAGTGCAAATTTCTCGAGTGGGGGATTTATATCCATAGCCATTTGTCTAGTTTCTTTACTTTAGAGGCACTTATATACTTCATCTAAAGATGGCTTAGGAACTTTACCCAAGATTTGGACTCTAATGGGTTCATATTCCGGGTTCAAAAGTCCAAGAAGAATCAAGATACGTTCTTTTTCAAGCTTCCTGTACATCTTAGCTTCGTCGTCAGGATTCGACAGGTGGGGATCTTTATAATAGTTGTATTCTTCCGACAGACTAATAACTGTGTTGTAATACTATGAGATGCTGATCCTTTGAAAGAGTGGTAGACCTTAGCTGATGTTCCTTTGAAGGAAGTGGTAGATCTTAGCTGAATCACCTACTCTATCAAAATCTGGTCAACGCCATCTTAAATTTCCTTGGCTGTGGCTTCGCGTATGAACCTTCTTCCAATTTCAGGTTTAATAGAGAATATCAGCCACGTAATCACAGTGGCATTCGCAGTCTCCCATTTCTGAAATGTGGGTCACTAGAATGTGGAGTCTTGATTCCTCTAGTTATTTATCCTAATCTGCCACAACTTCTCAAGGACAATCTCACAGAATGTGCCCAGTCCAGGTTGTTGGTAACTTGGTATTGTCCATTTTGACAATAGAAATCTGGTTATTGATACTTTCCATACTAACAGAGCTGGGATTACCACTATTTGTGCCACTAGCTTAGGACTTCACTGGTCCTCTGACCTCAGACATTTTGCAGAAATGCTATAGGTTAGTTGATTGGATACCCTAACCGAGTGGGTAGTCCATACTCTACCCACTTCTCCCAGAAAGCAGTATTGCTCAATTCCAGATATCAAGTAATCATCAAAAATATGAAACATTCCCAACCAGATATATATATATATATATATATATCTCAAGTTAGGAAAAACACACTAAACTTCATCTTATGCCTTCAAACAACATTATGTATTAATCAAAACAAGTAATCAGCCAAGAGGAGATACACGGAGCATGAAATGAACAAGCTCTCTACAGAACCAGTGATAAAATAGCGGCCAAAATTTTGATTTGTGACAACTTACATCAGAGTATTACAAGTTGGGGCTGAGATTCCAAAAGGAAGGACCCTTGGGTGACCCAAAGGGTTCTGATCTCACCTCTGATGGACTTCAGACTGAGAAGTAAAAGGAAACCATTCTCAGGCTTGGTGGTAAATGAGTAGCTCTCATTTCTTCTTCCATTATGATGCCAGCAGTCCTAAACATTGTTCCTTCTTGTTGATGATGAAGTTCTTAGGTTTCACAGTGAGATCCTCACATATGGTTGCTGATTTGTAGTTGTCTTTGGAACCCAAGAAGAAAAAATGGTTCAAAGGGTTGACGGGAAGAGGTGCATTGATCAAATCTCAAGTTGTCTTTGGAACCCAAGAAGAAAAAAGGGTTCTAACAGTTGAAGGGAAGAGGTGCATTGATCGAATCTCAAAATTAACCTTGTAATCTTGCTTTGGTACCAAGTTGCAAATTACAATAGGAGTAGAGACCGTGGGGAAAGAAGAAGAAGAGGAAGAAGGAGAGGATAGAGTTCAGAAGAATGGGCTGTAGTGATTTACTATCTCACCTCAGCCAGTTCTACTAAAAAGGCTTTTAAATTAAAGTACTAGATGTACCCTTACAAACATAAGTAATCCCCCATAAGGCAACATAGCATTTCTTTCCCAGAATATCCTTATTCTAATATTCTTCAACTGGATGCATCACTATTTGATTTTGTTGTCCTTTCATATCTACTTCTTCATTAGCTCTATTTTCAAATGTGCTACTGAATGTTTCCTAATATGGGTTTGTTTAATATTCATGTTCATTTTGGCTAGAAATTTCATTGAAGCTCTGCACATTACAAGCTTGATTTATTTTATCTGGAACACTATTGAGAAATGTTGTCAACTCTACATGTGGACTTATTGCAGCTTACCTCCAAGGGATCAGAAGTTCCATACGTGTTACTAGTTTATGAAGCTGATGAGTTCTGTAATCTAGTCATCAATGAATCTCTCATGGATCAAGTTTCTAGAGTGAAAGATATTTATCCATCTTACACAGTTTGCTACCTTACAAATAAGTTAATGGCCTATATCAATAAAAGGCAAGAACATGGTACCACAAAAATTAAGAATTGTCCTTTTCTTTTGTTTATCTTTAGTATTGTTGATTTGTGTAATGCTTCATGCTCTTAAGCTTAAGGCTCATGTTACCGTATGTACATTTCCATCTTTATGTTGCTAGATGGTGTTGTTGACTTTAATTCAATGCATATACATATTCTGCCTCTTAAAAAATTTGATGGTATGGAATTCCCCACACTTTCATTTGTTGTTTGGTTATTTTTTTTTAGAAGTTCATATAGACAACATCAAATTTTCTTAGAAGCTAATATTGAATCCTAACCGGTGGCAGTAAGTTAGTAATACAGCTTTTACTGAGATCAGTTGTTCTTCAGTTTCATCTGTCTAGAAACCTAATGGCATTCATTGACATATCTCTCTTATCCTTAGAATTTGATGAAGGGAAAGAAAATTAAGATCTGGGACAAGCGGAGAGCGGAAGGAAGAAAGGACCAAGGCTTCCCGTATATGGAGGAAGAAAACCCTAATAAGATTGGGCATTTGCATGATATATGTAAGAACATTGTTTGTTCTGAGTTGCGAAAAGAATTCCAATTTGAGGGATTTTGGTGAGTTGAATAATTCCCATAAACAAAATCAGCAGCATTTAACAATAAACCTTTGTGGATACTTGGAAGAAAACCTGTAAGTGGCAGCCTCTGTTAATTAACCAGTCCGATAAGGGGAAAACTAGAAAACACTTCAAAGAAAAAAGGAAAACTCTAAGTCTTCTGATAGTGCATAAGAAGTTTACACCTTGGAAAATGTAGTTCGGTTAAATACCATTGAAAGAGTGTCAACTAGGAAGTTTAAGTCCTCTAAAACCTCATAGGGCCATTATTTTTCTTGGTTGGTGGATTTAAAAGAAGCTCTTGTGCTGGACAACTTGCACTGGAGGGGGTGGTGCTTGGCACTTTGGCTAAGATGCTCGTTGTGCTATGGGGAAGATCTCTTATATATTTTTGCATTGCATTCTTCTTGAAAGGGTTTGGGAGTATTCTGTGGGAAGATTGAGAGTTTTCTAGATTTGGCCAATAAATGTTAACCATGTATTTATGCACCGGTAAAGTACTTTTTGGCAAGGTATAAAGTATCGCTATTGGGAGGGTGATTTTAAGAGATGTATTGTACAGTATTGGAGAGATGCAAGGAATGCTAAAGATTAGTATGGAAACACTTCAGAAAAAGTATGGATATGCTTAGGATACATGCAAAGCAATATTTTTTTATTTTTTATTTTTTCTTGAAGTGTATTTCATGTTTAAGTTTCTCAATAATGCATGATCATGTTACACAAGACAGAAAAAGGTAGGTAAATAGAACAATGAGGACTATCTAGCTGCCAACAAAGAGCTTCCACAACTAACTAAAACCAAACTGAAGATTGGGGTTTGAGTCTGAGAGCAACCGCTGACGTGCAAAAATTCCAAAGGTTAGGATAGTCTCCAAACCCCACTACTTCCCTTCTTCTATGTTGTTTGAAAAATAAGAATAAACATAAGGGCAAGAAAAATGAGGGAAAGGAAGAAGATGATGGGCTCCTTATTCAGGGGTTGCACCCAATCGCCTATGGCACTGCCTTGCTCCCTAGCAAGAGATCCTCTTGTCCCTCTGAACCTGTGAATTTGTTTAGGGTTCAGCATTGAACTTTTATCGTATTGACTGATTTCTCAATAAACCTGAATGTTTGTTTCTTTATGAATTCCTTCATCTTCTACAAATCCATTTAGTTTTCCTGAAAGCTCTGATGCATAATGGATGCAGTTATATATATATATATATAAAATAAAAAAAAATGGAGATGGATAGTGCTGGAAAACAAGGATATCAGTATAAATTTTGGTTTGAAAAGTTTCTTTTCAAAACATAAAATTGGATCACTATGAAGTGTTAACTATCAACCCCAAGAATAATATAATGTTTCTTCTTTTCTAATGGAGTGCTTCAACTCTTTGGGTCTATGTTAGTAACTTTTTTTGCATCTTAGGATTACAGCTTAAGTATCTTCTGTATCTTGTCTTACATTTTATTGGGTTGATAATTATGTAACTACTGCAATAATTTGAAGTATGGATTTTGACATGTTATAGGGATCAGGAAAAATACAAGAACCCATCAAATGATAATGGTTGGAGATGCCCACCAGTTGAAGAGGTTTGATCTGCTGATATAATCCACTTAGTACACTAGAGTTTTAGATTTATGGAAATTTCAAATTCATACCTTTTTTTTGTATGTATGTCTGAGATTTGCTTGCATTCCAGGTGCTGTCAAAATTAACCACTCATTTTGTTAGGGTACATTCAAGGCAATGCAGAGATGAAGCTGAATTAGCTGAGCATGTTGTTGGGTTGACATGTGGCCTTGCCACTTGCCAATTTAGGTATTGTGTGCTTGATATTTTTTATTTACCTTTAGAGCATAGTTTTTATTTAGTAATGTTGCTTTTACTTGCATAGCTATTGCCATTTTCCAGAATTGATTTGCTGGTTTTTTACTTATATCTGTCAAACAGAAATCACTTCTTATTATTTACTCCTTTTGTTTCCAATCCTTTTGTTTCCAATCTTTTTCTTTCATATGCCTACACTTTGCAAAATTTGTCCTAATGAATATAAATGCCAGTGATGGTTCTATTTTCTAGGACTCTAGGTTGGGCATGGTGGTGACTTGTTGCTTGTATTGTTCACTTCGATATATTTGACTCTTTGTAATGAACCATGTATGATATATGAATTGATTTATAATTTGATGTCTATTCATTCCTAATAAGTGTTTAAGTTTTACTTGAATATTTACAAGAAATAAAAAGGTTCTTTTGCTTGAATTGTATGTGTTCTAGTGTTAAATATTGTATGGAGTTGGTCATATAGAAAATGTATATAGCATACACTGCCAACCTAGTGTCTAAAGTCAAGCTACCATTTTGAGTATGGGTTTTGAAATCTAAGGGTTCCACTATGTTTAGAGGGCCTAAAATAGGGTTCCCTAAAAGTTTCAGGACAATTTGTTCATTTGGCCATCGAAACTTGCAGAAAAAAGTGTATATGTTGCGTCTTAAATTTTGGTTTTGGTTTCCAGCCTGGTTGAAACCAGGCTTGAAACCGAAACCTATAGCCTTGCTTT
The DNA here is from genome assembly GCF_013358625.1 of Macadamia integrifolia. Lineage (NCBI taxonomy): Eukaryota > Viridiplantae > Streptophyta > Magnoliopsida > Proteales > Proteaceae > Macadamia > Macadamia integrifolia. The sequence goes on along the minus strand of NC_056559.1, from coordinate 34,479,225 downwards.
TCCATGCCAGAAATCTCCTAGTGAATGAAGAATTTATATGTTTGCTCGCAAATATTGCACAAGAATTTCTCTTGGAAGTTGGGAACTGTAATTACTATTTACAGAATTTTTTTGTTCAATTTAATTTTCTTATATATTGCCTTTTCTTATATCTCTTTCATTTTGTAGATCCTATTTCATTTGGATTTTTTTTACAGAAAGAAGTTGACACGCCTATCTGTAAATGCCAATGGTTCATTCGTTTCCAAGGATTTCATTGATAAGAACCTGATAAAAAAGAATGTTTGGTACGTATATTGTTCGTTCTGATAATGTAACTAGCACTAATAGAGGAGCACGTTTCTACTTTGTGGACATAGTACATTGTCATCTACTCAGTTCTACAATAATATTGATGCTCAACAACTAGAGACTTTTTTTTTTCTACCATTCCCACAATTTTCGGTTAAGGGAGTCAAAGAATTTGGACTTGAGGTAAATTCAAGCAAATGTCTGAGTATTTTATTGGCTTTTATTGGGAATAAGGAAAAGTTATACAATGAGTAAAGGGTTTCTTTAGTGTCATTTTACTCATACTTGTCATACATGGCTGAGTCATGTGTCCATGCACGTGGACATGTATTTTGGAACAATTGGCATCAAGTTCTTCCAATGGGTTTTTTTATTAGAGTGCATACTTTTGGTTATTAAAGTAGTTTGCATTCTAATAACACGCATTAAGTTTTGGATCTAAATTTACTTAATTCAAACTCAGCCAAAAAATTGGTCATATTTTAATATTTATGGGTTATGGGCTTTTAATTCTTTGGGTTTTATTTGTAATGTGCTTTCTTATAAGGCCCAAAAGTGGGGGTCTAAAGGGGTGTACGAAAAGTGATACTTAATTATTGTTGGGGTCCATTAGGGAATGTAGTTGGCTTTAGTTAAGTTTTCTAGAGAGTTCTATTCTAGTCAGTTGTGTGGGGCCCAAGTTGTCTAAAAGACTTGGGCTTCAACAATACTAAATTGTTCAGTATTTTAGACTCATTATTAAGAAAGTTAGCTACCTAAGGGTTCTTATATTTAGGAAATTTCCTTTTGTTTTCTTATAAATATGTAATCACCCCATGATGATAGTTAATTAATTTGTTTTCTTATAAATAAGTTATTTGGATTTGAATTATGTAGCCAAGAAGGCATCCTCTTTTTCTTTCTCCTCTACTCTATCCCTCTCTTCTTACTGTTCCTTTTCTTCAGTTACTATTCCCACAATAGCCTCTATCTCATCTATTTCTTTACCCAATGCAGGTTGGTGAAACCAAAAAATCAGCAAGCCTTTTCGACCTTTTTTTTTTTTAATTTTTAATTTTTTAAATCATGGAAATAGTTTAGATCTGGGCCCGTGGATAGCTGATCTGATCTCTGATTCCTTGACTGGAATCTAAGATTGGCTTTGCATCTCTACTTTAATAACTAATTTTTCCTATAATTGCACTTGTAGAAATGTTTTTCTAATTTAAAAATTGCTAATAATATGAAGAATATTTAAAAAAAAAGAAAGGCATTGTATCCCAATCTTTTGGGGTTTCTGAAGTCCAATAGTGATCCTGTCAGATTCCAACACCTGCACCTGCACTGATGTGATATATATTTGTGGATGGTTAGGGTTTAGAATGTTTTGTGTAGAAATGGTTTTCTAGGTGGCTTAGTGCAGTTTTTCATTGGCAATCAGCCCCTTGATCCCAAATCAAATTTGGGACTGGATCTCATGGTCCACTATGGTTTCATCTTACCCTGCAAGTGGTCTGTGAAATACTCTAAATTACCCCTTCGGATCAGATGTTTTGACCCAGCCAATCCCAGCCTGTGTCAGGATTGGCCAATATTTGGAACGGTGACCTGGAAGGCTGGCTTTGTCACCCCGTCCATTGTACAAGTGTCAAAATTCATGTCCCACACTCCCACCTTAACTGTTTGGCCCATCATGTATTCTATTTTCTCCTGGTAATCATCTATTAAACTATTGACTCTCTTTTAGGTCAAGGATAGCTGAAAAGGGCTTTAGTTTGCACATGGAGTAATCCTTTTGGGCTGAAATATTCCACAAGTAGAGGATTTCATGGGCTACGTGGGGCACCTTTCTTTTTGTTCCCCCCTCTCTAGGTGCCAACTAGGCTGCCACATGGCAGATTCTTCCCACCTCTGCGCATTGTTAGGTAACCCAGCACCTTGGTCAGTTGTGGAGCTGTTATTTGGGATGAGAATGTTTGCTGGAAGCAAATTCAGGGCTGACAATGGAGTTGATGATTCTATTTAAGACCACAGAACTATCTATGTCATCACTTACATTGTTTTGAGGGACTTATATAGGTTAATTTTGTACTCATTCATTCAAATGGCATTGTCTGGATTCTAAGGGGTTATAGAGGTCCTTGGCAGTATGCTCATCTGCTAAGGCATCTTCAATGAACATCCCAATCCAGTGAGGATATTTTTTGAAGCACCAATCTTTTGTGCTTTGATGACGCCATGACAGATTAGGTCAAAATTAAAATTTTTTCCCTTCTTTTAGATGTATAACTGTTGTCCTTTTTTTTTGGGGGGGGGGGGCATACGTACTCGGTACTCATAACTTGTTCTGACTTCTATTTTTTCTATTTTTATTGGTGTTATATATATATATTATGTTTTCTGCAGACATATTGTATAAATGTTCCTGTTACTTTCTGTTCTCAGGTTAAAGTCATTGGTTGCTATCCCGAAAGTACAACCTAGGTTTGCTGTTGCCATATGGAAGAAATATCCAACTATGAAATCTCTTTTGAGTGTTTACATGGATCCAAATAAATCTGTGAGTTGGTCTTGACTTTGTATCCATGATTGAATAGAAGTTTTCTGCTTGGTTGATGCTAGTGTCAATTTTTGTATTGCCCTTTGTCATTACTTGAAAATCATGACAACTGCCTCTCAAATTTTCATTTAGTCACCATTAGCAGATGTTTGGAACGCTTAATGAGCAGTAGTTGTTCCTTTCTAAGAACTAGTACATTAATTGGATATTTATCCCAAAAAATTCTTAAATTGGACACTTGAGAATATTTGGATTGTGCAATTTGTATGACTGATGGATCTTTGTACTCTAGAGCTGATCACTAATGAAAAGGTCAGAGTGGATGAGCTACCATTAATGGTATAATAGTCTCAAAATATGCAATCTAGCATGATGGTAAAAAGAAGGAATAAAAATATTTTCTTTGGCATTGACAGTGAATATATATTATCAATTGATTCTTCTGTTGACAGGTGCATGAAAAAGAATTCCTGCTCAAGGACTTACCCTTGGAGGGGCTGTTAGGCAACGAAGATAGGAGGCTGGGTGAGGTCTGTTCCAAGAGAGTTTACAGAATACTCATGGCTCAAAGTGGAAGCATCAAAACTGATGATGTTGAAGATGGTGCTGATTTCTTTAGGTGCTGATCAGTGGAATGATACATAATGTAAATTCTTGATTATTATTGCTGAGGTGGTGAAAAAATACGGTGCTCACCATTCTTAGAATTGTTCAGTTAACATCTTTGATGTTCTTTGTATCATGTCTGTATATATTTTTGGGAGAAGTCAACACCCACAATCGTTAGTGAATATTGTACAGTTCCCGAGATGCCATGTGGTGGCAATTGGTATTTGATAGACATGAGTTGGTATATTTTGTGGAGAATACCACATCAGTCTCATTAGTCAAGTTTCAGCCTAGGGCAAGTATGCAGTAGAGGTTGAAGCATGGTCTAGAGTCATGTCAAATTCCGCAAATGCCACTAACTTCTAATATGTAACAATGTAGGTCATTGACATATTTGTATTTTTCACTTCGGATATGGTTTTAACCAATTCGGTAAAAAAAAATTTGTATTCAAGTGGATGGGTTCCTTCACAATAGGGACCCACCCAATGTTTGACAGGACATGTGGACAAAAAGTTGGCGAAATTTACATTTTGAACATTTTAAGTACTTTTATTTTTTATTTTTCAATGAATATGTTCTCTGTTTGATGAACTACATTTTTGCAACTAGTAGATTTGAATAACATGTGCTAAAAATAGAATTCAAATCTCACTGTTTCCACAAATTGCATTACTGGCTTTCCATGTTCTTGAGTATGTTACCTCCTACAAAGATGATTTAGTCAGGTTCTTCCTGTCTCTAGTCAAATTGGTTTGAAGTGTAGGGAGGGAAAGTTGGCCGGTAAATTTAACTGTGCATGAGGAGTGGTGATAAGGAATGAAAACAAAGTTTTATGGTTTATAATCTTTCTATGCTGTTTCCCTCAACTGTTACCCATAATCAATTTAAGCTCTCATTTCAATTGACCAATTTTTACTAGACTGAATCAATTACATCAAGTCATCAATGGTATTCATAGATTTCTTGCAAATCTCTGACTTTCTGCCTACCAACCACATCCCAGGAGGCTGACATGCTTCACTTGTGTCATCCAACTTTATCCTTACGGCAACTTCAATGTATCCTAGATGAAACATGATCATAGAGACGGTAGAATTTAGATAGCTATATAAAATCATTAGGGGCAGTTAGATGTCTGGTTTGGTGCAGGACACCATTCTCAATGTCCATTAGGAGTTTCTATTCATGACTCGACTGTTTCTTTCTATTTATAATATCAAGAATAATTCATTTCACCTTCTTTTTTTTGGGGTGGGGTGTTGAGGATTTTGATTACTGCTTCACAAAAAATTTAGAAAAAGTGATGGTTGCAAATACTCCATTCTGAAGATGTTGCATGTTATCAGATAGATGATGCGACAATGGAAGTCTTGATTTATCTTCTAGACTATAGAGATAAGACATGTGGGAGGCCATATGGTGTGTATGTTTCCTAATAACATTAGATCAAGTTTTCTTAAAATCACCATGAATGGAAATTCATTCACCGTGACCCATCGTGATCATATACAATGGGGAAGAAATGGGGATTACATCTGGACAAATTCATTGTTCAACCACCACTGAAGAAAAACTGTGACTGTGGATACTATTGAAAAAATTTATAGCCTTCCTAGAGCACTTGTAAGCTAAGCTATAGATACCATTTGTCTACTAATTAAAGAAAGTAATAGCCTGAGTTTGGAAGCCCTTAAAGCCAGTATCGCATGGGAGCGAGACATTTTTTCTTTTTGTTAACGATGGGTATCCAGGCTTTCGGCCTGACTAGTCTCGTAGGCCCATATAGATCCCACAACCGCATGGATCAGCAGCTCATACCAGGGTTGAATGAGAATCATTCAACTTTCATTGAAAGTAGTGAAGAGCTCTAAACAACCTGTGTGTGGATGGCCTAAGGTGTGAGGGTGGCCCAAGGTGTGCATGCGAGCGAGACATGTATTCAATATACATTATTGTCCCATTGATATAATAGTGGGTTCACTCTGTCTTGGGGTTGTTGGCCTGTCTTATCACTGTTTAAGAATTGAAATTGGAACGTGCATTCCAATCAATTTAGATTGAAATCTGTTGGATCTAATTTTCAAAAAAATTGGCTGATTTCGGCCCTTTTTGACTGATGCCCACCGAATTCCAAAAGAATCGAAATCGAAATCGGTGGATAATTCTATATGGTCAGTTCATGTCAAGGACCTTTGGTAAGTTTTCATATCCAAGGGTTGATTCTAAAGTTCTTCAGATCAATTTTAATCAGGGTCAGATTAAAATCGATGAAGACCAATTTAATCTCTAATTCCATGTTTTAAAACACTTTTCAGAAATCAGGATCAAAACTGGCATTGATGAGTCATCCTATTCCCTTTTAATTTATTCCTAAATGATTGTATCCTATTTCCCGTCAATTTTGACTGATTACAATCGATTTGGACTAGAATTGGCCAATTCCATTTTTTATAACACTGCTGAAAATCTTATAGATTGATTTGGTCTACTGACACACCTAGGCCTTGGCCTGGAGATTTGCAATGCTAAGTGGAATTCTTGCTTGAGGGTTGGTGACTTGATAAACTCCTCTCAAGTGCATCGGTACTTGACTTGCATCAATTTCTTTACTTTGCAAGAAATGTGATCTTGGCCCCTATTGACTTTTCCATGGATCTATTCTTGACCTGGGTCTACTATATGATGATCAATGGGTCCTTGAATTTGAAAAAAAAAGAAAAGAAAAAGTCTATTATAATTACTTTATTTCTTATCAATGTCTCCTACTCTGAATACTGGGACATCTTCCAAATCATGAGTTTTTGACAAATCTAAGCGGTGGAGCCTGTGGGACTAGTCCTCTTAAATGCTAAATAATTCAAATCAATCAGAATCCGCCGGTTAATGATCGATATGACTGGGTCAATTTAAAGAAGTTTTATCATTCCTTCTATGTAGTATGGGATTTTCCCTTTATAGTACTGCAGTTCAGGATGAAGTGATCACATTCCTAGAGGAATTAAATGATTTCTAAACCAACACTGATTGATTGAGAGAGATGGCATTTTCTAAAAGAAATAAAGATACTTCTAAGATTAGCATGATTTCGGTTCCCTTCAACCATACTCTATGCTTTCTTGAATGATTAATTCTATTGAAATAAAGAGCTTGTTGTAAAAATTGAAATCGCAATAGAAGGATTTATCGTTGTTTGATAAAGTAACTATGTTCATAGGGAAATGAGAACAATTTTTACTAAAAATTAATGGAGAAAGGATTAACATATTCATTTTCTCATGTCTTTCTGTGTTTACAAAGAATTCCTAGTAACCCTAATAGTTACTATTGCAACAATTTACAAGGAAACGAGAGATACAAAATTCTTGAATCACTCCCATGTAACCATAAGAATTTTCATTGGGATCCTACGGGTTTTTAACGGCTCTTAAAAATCAACCCACAAACCCATGTGATAGAATACAAGACATCCTATCACAGCACTTGGTTCTCATGGTAGTTAATTAATATTTTGACATATAATTCTAATATTCCAACAAAATACGCATTCTTCGAGTGAAAATATTTATATATCTATATTATATTTTTCGTGTCATTCATGTATTAATATATGCTTCGTATACATAATTGTATACATTAAAACAAAGACAAAGTTTTCTTTCATTGGTGACCGAAAGATCAAACGATCCAGATGTAACTCCCACCTCTTGCCCCCCCCTCCCTCCCTCCTATTATACATGGTTGCGATAACTCAGCCCTAAAAATAAACACTCAAAAATTCATTTTTTTTTTCTTTTTAACAAAATCAAAACCCCTCCCCCCCCCCCCCCTTTTCCCATCTTTTAAATGAAAACAAATGGAACCTATGTGAAATTGCTGACTTTTTTACTGGATTGGAAACTTCTGTTTTTGAGATTGATGGTATGGACTGATGATGCTCCACAATTAAGATAAGATAAGGCCATTGCCAGCTTTTCTGTAAGGGCTTTTAGTGATGATCAATCTACTCTCATTGAAAAAAGAAGGGTTTCAGAAACTCCTAATACGTAATAATGGGCCACCTTTAGAAGATCTACAGCCCCTGAGAGAAAAAAGAGGAAGGGCTAATCATACTTCTAGTGGCACTTTAGCTCTTTTTTCTTTTAGTGGGGATTAGGGTATATCTTGATAGAGATTAAAGAGTGGGAAGGTTGAGGATATGTTTTCTTCTAGGGATATAGGTTTGTGCTTCCCACTAAAAGTAGGCTACATCAACACTAGTCCCTCTTAAGACTATTCTCTATAGTAAAAAGATATTGTTGAAGTGGAGCTCATGGTCCCAATATTAAAATCACTTTTTACAAGATACCCAAGGAAGACTCACCTCAGAGAATGAAGCCATGAAGGTGGCAAGTCGCTTTCATGCTATGAACTGTTATCTTTCAACCAAGTTCTAAAGATTTGAAGTTTTATCCTTTTTTGAGTGAGCTTCAATGATTTATGTCTTTGATTTAGGAACATCTGAATCAGAGATAGAGAGAGATTAGATGCTGATTGTTGATTAATACTGATGATAGTTCCTCTCTATAATTTCTTTCACCAAAGGGGTAACACCCATGAAACTTCCCCCTTTGCTTTTAGTCCTCTTTAGAGGACACCCTGGGTCTGGCATGAAGCTCGACAGTAATTTCTCGTGCCATGCAAAGTAATGTTACATGAGTTCCATGTGCAAAGATCATGGGATTTTAGCTTGTACGAATATAGAGTAATATTGTATGGTGTATACATTGATATTGTTTTTTTTTTTTTTTTTTTTTTGAAACCATTAGGAACACATGACCTGGTCGATTCGCTGGTTTGAACCATGTATGTAATGATTAATAAAGTCAATAGTTGCATATTAGGGTTTTAAGAAATCGATGAATTGAATTCACACAGATTTAGTCTGATTAATGTCCGATTCTAACTGATTTTTACCAACTGAATCGAAAATCAACCCTGACCGATTCGGCTTCCGATTCCAAGTTATAATTCCATGTTGCATACCCACCTGATCAACAAACACCTCAATTGGCCCGTGCTGATATTCTCTCTCTCTTTCTCTCTCTAAATTGACAGCCCCAGTTGGCCAGTTGTCTAGATATCATTACTTCACCTTGTTAATATTTTTTTTATGGAATATGATCTTATCTTAGGATTTCATCCTTCGTATTATTTAAAGTAGCGAGGAAATCTAGATCTAGTAGGAATCTTCTCTACTCTCCCTTTACTGCAAACAAACATTAGAAAAGAGACACAAAAGGCCCGCAAATTGACATTAACTGATCAAAGCTATAGAAACGCTCCCCTTCTTTTCAAACAAAATGTCTTGTCCACCTTTGTGTCCACCCCACCACCCCACTCTACAGTCTCTCTCTCTCTACTTGATATCTCCTTATTCCGATCAATGGTAACATATAAGCAAAGGCTACATGCTAGACAATTAGATATTGCTTGGCTGGCCATCAGCCTTTTCATCAGTTCCCACTGATATCTCTCAATCTCTCACCGTCTTTTCAAAATAATATTATCACAAACTGCGCATGCGAAGACGACAGAATACACATAAGAATGCTGAGTGGGTCCCAAGACTGGCCCCCACTTCCCCTCAATCCTCCACCACCACCACCACCTTCACCCACCTCTCTCTCTCTCTCTCTCTCTCTAAGTCCAGGCTCCAACATCACACATGCACACCCGCATTGTCTTCCCCTCCAACTTTCCCTTCCCTCCTCTCTTTTCTTTCAAAAACCCCACTTTATCTTCACCGTCCATCAACCATCCATTACCATTATCCCTTCCCTCACTACCTTCTCTTCTCTATATAAGGAACACCCAAAGCTGTTCTTCCTCTCCTGAGAGGCAAAGGGTGTCTTAATTTCAAGGAAAACTCTGATACATATCTATATGGAGAAGTGTAGATCATATCCAGAGTACTCTTCTTCTTACAGTGGAGTAGGGTTTGGGTTCGAGGATCGATCAAAGTCCTACCACTTCAATGGTCCTAAAGGGAAGGATCATGGGTTCACCACATCGACCGACCCAGAACTGAAGAGGAAGAAGCGTGTCGCCTCTTACAATGTCCTCACCATGGAAGGTAAGCTCAAGTCTTCTGTGCGTAACAGCTTCAAGTGGATCAAAACCAAGTTCACTGATATCCGTTATGGTGTCTGAAGCTGCATGCACTCCACTACCATCATCTGCATATGGGTTCATGTCATGATCCATTCAAACCGAGTTGTATATAATTTGGAGATTTGTGGTACCTGTGTGTTTGTGAATTGAGATTTTCCAAACTAAGAACTTGAAGAAGAAAGTGGATTTTTCATATTTCATGTTTCAATTCCTTGAATTAATATCATCTCTCTCAAGTGCACAATGGATCTGACTTGCTCAGTGGCTCAAAAAATCTTACTTGAGTACATGAGTAACAGTGACTCAACCACTGACTCGGTATTGACTCACCACTTCATAGTGACTCGTTTTCTTTGTTTCAATTATAAGTAGTAAGGTTTAGATGTTGGGAGTTATAGAGGTATAATCCAATTCGTAGGTTATTTTAGACCTTAAATGTGTCCATATATCATTGGATTATTTCCATCTAATAGCTTAAGCATTTGGGTTGAATCTCCAGGTGAAGCTTCTAGTATCAGAGCCTAGATGTGTATAGCTCTACATAATCGTTTAAGCCTACAAGACAATATGGGAGTTAATCACCACTCACAGCAAGAATTGTATTGGTTGATCTCAAGCGAAGCACATCTTTTCTTACCTTTTTTTGGTAGAAAGTGGTCATTTATTCAGTAGATCTGATTACTCACCTGCCTTTGTGACAATATCAACAGACAAACAGCGACCAGAGTTGGGGCCAAATTATCTTATTCGAAACGGACAGGGGCTTTCTAGCAAGGGAATCAACAACAAAGTTGACAACCATTGGAATAAAAGCAAAAGTACATTCTTCTAAATAAGTGGCCACATGCCTGATGTCCTCATTCATCGGTCTAACAAGAAGTGTGGAATCTCGTGCTGGCGACCATAGGTAGGAAATAATCTCTTGGTTATCACACTCCACCAACATTTTATCTACCCCATCAGCTAAGGCTGCCAAAAGACCCTCTCCTTATGATCTCTTGATTATCACACTCCACCAATATTTTAGCACATCTTTTCTTACCAGTTCTACAAGAGTCAATTTTAGTATCTATACCTCTGTTTTCTTACTTCAATTCATATGGACTCAACCAATAATTTTTACTTAGGTATTCCTCGCATATGCCTAATTGCATTTCTCCACATAGAAAAAATAATTTCCCAATTCCGAAGTCATTTTAACACATTTCTCACGTACTTTCACTTGATATGAAATTCAGGGATTATTCTGGTCAGCAGGAACTATGTGGGTTTCACATGGTTTAAATAGAATCATTTTAAAATTTTAAGGTATATAAACTCGTTTTTACACCAATTTTAAGTATGATGAAATTATAGATGAAAATTATTTTATTTGAACATTTGGATAGATTTTGAGGTCAGTAAACCACATTTTAACCATGTTTCCCCTTTTAGGGGCACTTTAATAATTACTTCTGTAAGATCTCTATTGTGTTCAAGATTGTTGGAAATCTCCTAAACCTTGATATAAAACCTTCCTCCGGTCCTAAAACAAGTGCTCATCATTGTCATGAGTACTCTCTAGAGTGACAAAATGAGGTATAAATAAACTATCCTTTATAACTGAGGCTGTAAAACAACAAAAATTGTTTGTTGTCTCCTCAAATTATTTGATGAGCTGAATCTTATTAGCATTTCTCGAGAATGCTAGAGCCCAACAAACGGTAAAATTGAACATTGGTTTAAAATCATCGAATGCACAATAATAATAAAAAAAAAAGAGGGGGTGGGGGAGAGTACCTAATGCATGTGCAAGGTTAGGGGGAGTGAGAACTACCCAGTCTTACCCTGAGACTGTCAAGAGACTGTTTCAAACGCTTGACCACTAGGTCGCAATATCGAATGGACATATATGATTTGAAAATAAAAGCAACTGTCTATACTACTCTTCTCTATCGATTTTGAATTAAAATATACTAACTAACAGTTAGTTCAGGGTGTTAGAGACTAGCCATAAGATATTTTAAAATTAAGTGAGGGGCTGCACGAGACTACTCCATTGGGTTTGAGCTAAAACACACTAACCCTTCGCCTAGGATGTCAGGGACAAGCAACTGATAAAACTCATTCATCGAGGCTCATAAGGTATTTAAAAATTGGGATGGGCTCCCACACAACCCTACTATATAAGTATGAAATCAAGATGGAGCCTACTAAGTATGTTTTGAAACCAGCATGGGGCCTGAACGACTCTACTACGTTGATTTTGTAATAAGGACGGGGGACTGCACGACCCTACTATGTTGGTTTTCAAAATTTCAATAAAACCTATGTTTATCAAATCATTTTTCTAGAGCTAGCGGCTCAACAGATGAGAAGATTGGGATGAGAGGGGCATAGAGGACTTTTCCAAGGGAAAGAGGAGAGAGAGAAAGAGAGAGAGATACACAAATATGGTTATACTGTTAGTTTACCAAGTCTTTTCACTTAAAAAATTAGTCAAAACTCGATTTCACATGTAAGATTTTATTTTGAGGAATATGATTGGTTTAGGGCTTCTTCCATTTTTTGAACCCTTGATTTCTATACTTACCTTTCTTGGGCTTTTATTGATTTCATTTTACCATTTCCTTGCTCTTACCTTTGATTTCATGGGCTAGTTGTTTTATTTTTAATATGAAATTATTGTTTTGTTCATCAAATTAACCATGTGTTTATTAAAGAGCAAGAGTGAAATTAATTTCAATTTCAACAGTGAAAAATATCCTCTGCTATTTCAGATTTTCTATTCTATTTGATTTCTATTTCAATGAATTAAGGTGCAAAAATCTAATCAAATAATTTCTGAAATAGAAATATCACCCCATGAAATTCAAACAAAAATCATATCAAATCAGGCCTATTAGTTTCATTTTGTGCATCTTGGTCTTATTTTGTCATTTCATTATTCTTTCCCTCAGAAAATGGGTAAATTTCTATTTCAAGCTAAAGATTTTATTTCCAAACTTTTATTTTTTTTTATATTTCAAAAGCCAGGATTGATGGATGAGTTTTTCTCCTTTAGGCTGTGTTTGGTAGCCAAGAGAAAGAGAAGAAAAGAAAAAAAAATACAAAAAATTATACTATTTTCTTGGTTTAAGAAATTCTGATTGTGTTTGGTATGTTCTGAATCAAGACAAGATTCTTATTTGAATTTCAAAATTCACCTTGGAACGCTGAAGGATTTCTGCTGTAAAAAAAAAAAAGGGGAAAATTATGAAGTTACTCACTTTTGAGTTTCTTTTTAGAAAATTTTCCAATTTAGGTTTCACTTAACAAAATTATGCAATATTGAGTTTAGGTTTACAAAACTACCCACTACAGTGTCTCTCTCTCCCTTGTGGCATTTTTGTCCCTGCCATGCCTTCTCGACCCTCCCTTCCCTGCAACTCCATCTTCCCCTATCCCATGACCACCGCAGTTTTTGGCAACGAATCTGCTGCCTCCATTATAGTAGTGGCAGCATACCGCATCTTCTGTCTCTCTCCCACCTTGTTTTCTCCTCTCTCTTGCCCCGCTTTCCCCTGCTTTCTCCAATGGAGAGGTTGTCAAAGTTGGGCATCATTTGTCAAACCCTGTGCATCTCTACCACACTCACCACACTCGCTGGACCAAACCAGACGCTATGTGTTGCCCTTGAGCATCACACCTCATACTTCTTGCCATCCCTCGCCTGGCCACACCATCCTACGCATCACTTCCACACCATCCTGCAACCCCGCTCAGCATTAGTGGCATTGCCAAGCTGCACCGCCTAGCCGCCAAACACCTCAACCATCGCACCATTGCCCAGTCACTCCAATCTCTAGACCACCGTGTGCATCACACCCCAAACATAAGAAAAGAACAAGGGAGAAGATGATTAATCAATCCAAAATATTAAAACCCACGAAGAATTCCTCTCACCATTTGAATATTCTTTTGACAATTAAACAAGAAATTTCTACGAAAAAAAAAGACAATTACACAAGAAATAGGGAGGATCCTAACAAATCGAACACCAAAAATCCATTGGAGCTCTCGAATGTGGGGCTAATTTCAATGGGACCCGATTCAACGACGGAAGGATTTCTCTGCTGCTACACCCCAAAAAGCTTCGGAAATTAGGACTTGATGTCAGCAGCATATCTAATATGAATTGAGACACAAAATTTCCTCTTTTGCTTCCGATGTTGGTAGCGTATTTGAGGAAGTTACTGATTTGTGGCACTCAGCAGTAGAAAGAATAGGGGAGAAGATGAGTGATCGTGGTTCCAAAGAATGGAGAAGACAAGTAATCGGGTTTGGATCTTTGAAACCATAGATTTCAAGAAGTGGGATGGCGTCATGAAAAGCACCTAATCTTCAGCGAGGAAGGAATAATGATAATCAGATTGGATTGCAGCTGAGGGTGGGGCATGAGTAAGAACTAGTTGGTGGTGGGGTTGGAGAATGAGGCCCTCCTCCTTGGGAGAAAAGTTGCCTTCCTTAAGATTAGGCCTGAGATGATTACCGCATCGAGAGTGCTGGCGTTCTTCTGTATAACATTCCAGGTACTCTTCGGGGTGAATGGGGTGGCAGAAAGAAGAAAAAAAAGAAGAAGGGGAGCAGGTGATCTCGTTGAAAGAGCTGTAATCGGAGAATGAGAGGTAGGGCTAAAAGCCTAAAATGATCAAAAGAGGTCATTAATTGGAGGAAGAACACTGTTTTGGATAGTTTTGTAAATCCAAACTCAAAACAATGTATTATTTTTAACTGAAACATGAAGTGAGTAATTTTGAAAGAGCAATCTTGAGTTTGTGTAATCAAGTAATTCCCACCCACCAACACCACCCCCCCACCCAACCAAAAAGAAGTCTTGCGTTAAACACAAAAAAATAAAAATAATTTTTCTTTTCTTTTTGATGGCCAAACGCACATAACTTTTTAAATTTTTTTTAGTTTATTTTCATTTCATTTTTTTTCTCTTTTCTTGGCTGTCTATTCTTCTTTGGGCAAATTTGCCACCGCCTCTGCCGCAATATTGCTCGATCAACACTTCTTGATAGTGTACATTTGATAGGATTAGATCCTCTCGACCCATGAGGATTCCGATCAGAGAACCGCCGGAGCCACCGCAAAGGCCCCTCGACAGCCTCGTTCCTCAAGAACCCGACGTTGTAGAGGACATCTTGAACGACGAAGGAATCGATGAGGGCCTCGTGGTACCTTGGCTCTCTTCTTCGGGGTACCGCCTCATGGAATGGTGAGGTATATTCCTAACCCCTTACCATATTTGCTTGGATTTTGCTTCTTTTTAACCTATTACCCAATATGCATACCATGTATTTGATAATATGTTTGAGTGGGGTGGCTTATACTTCTTGTGCCTTTTTTGCGGTGGAATTGTGTTGTAACGTCTTCCAATATGCACATGTTTTTTGCAGTGCAATTTTGTTGTGACGTCTTCCATAATGCATGCTAATTGTTGTCTTGTGCTTATTTTACATACTTCTACACATGTCCCTGAATTTTGCTCCATATTTTTTGTTTATATCTCTGCATTGAGTGCATTTCCAATCCTTGATCAAATCCACCTCATAGTGCCATGGCTCATGCTATTTTTTGTTTTTCCTTTTTTTTTATTCCCATTTGTTTTCTTTGGATGTCTTAATCATATCTTTCATAGCCCCTCTTTTTTTATTTGGTAGGGTTATAGGCTTGTGTGCTTGCATCTTAGTGATATTGCCTTAGGTTTCCTTCCCCATATAGGATTAGGGCTTAAGCTCACCATCTTAGTGATCACACATGCTTCCCTGCATGTTCTACTCAGCACCTAACTATCAGCTGGTGGATATTAGGTATATTGGCTTAGGGCCTTAGACCTTCCCCAGCACACACTGGAACAACCTCTTCCTAGCTCTACCACACAACCCTCGAAGTCTTATCAAAATATGAAGAAGTGAGCTACATCATCTGATGGATTCTGTTGCATCAAGTACCCACATTATTTAAATTTTTGCCTTTTGTGTAGCTGCCGGCTACAACCTGAATACTAACTTTCAATTATTCAAAAAATAAATAAATAAAACTTTTTAGTGGGGGTGCAGTGTTTGGCTGCTTCAATTTCTTATATATGTGAGAAATCTGGAGTTCTTAATCTCGACTCATTTAACTTGAGCTTCTCTACTTTTACCAATCTCGAAAGGGGGGCATGAACCCACAGAGCTAACAACTATGGATTCTCTTCTTCAATTCCCAACAGTTATGTTCTTTTCATTCCTGGTATTTCTTTTCTACTTGTTTTCATGGAGGTCAAGGAATACAAATCTCAACAGTAGCAATAAAAAAATTGCACCAGAATCTGCGGGGGCATGGCCAATAATTGGTCACCTCCATCTGTTAGGTGGTAATTCCATTCCTCACATTACTTTGGGAGCATTGGCTGACAAATATGGGCCAGCTTTCACCATTTGGCTTGGTATGCAACCTGCTTTGGTGGTAAGTAGTTGGGAGGTAGCAAAGGAATGTTTTACTACAAACGATAAGGCTCTTGCCACCCAATCCATGTCAATCGCTACAAAGCTCATGGGCTATAACTATGCTCTATTTGGCTTCACTTATTATGGAACTTATTGGCATGAGGTACGCAAGATAGCCATGCTCAATCTTCTATCCAATTGTCGGCTTGAGATGCTCAAGCATGTCAGAGCCTCGGAGATTGAAGCCTTCATAAAAGACCTGTACGAGATGTGGGCGGAGAAGAGAAACTTGACTTGCCATCATGGCCAAAACGTAGTCTTGATTGATATGAAGAAATGGTTTGCAGATTTGACACTAAATATTATCGTCCGAATTGTGGCCGGGAAGCGATACTTTGGCCCGGCAAATACTGCCTTTGATGCAGAGGAGGCGCTTCGGTGCCAAGGAGTTAGAGATCTTGTTCACTTTACGGGCCTATTTGTAGTGTCAGATGCATTTCCCTTTCTCGAGGGGTTGGACTTGCAGGGATATGAGAAAGCTATTAAGAGGACGGCAAAAAACTTGGATTCTATAGTTGGAGGATGGTTGAAGGAGCATCAACAGAAGTGATCATACGCTGAATATGCCACCAAGGCCAGAGGTGATCAGGACTTCATGGACGTCATGATATCTCTCATGGAGGATTCAAAGCTCTCATCAGCAGATCATGATGCTGATACGATCATCAAAGCTACTTGCCTAGCGAGTGCATAGAAGAAAATATTTTTTCATTGATTTTTTATTTTTTTGTCCCATTGATTCTATTGATTTCATAGTTGGTTGTGGCAAAGATTTTAGGACTCACTGGATATAAAAAGAAAAGTTAAAAAATATTGCAAATATTTCTTCTTAGTTCTTAAGAACTTGTCATGTTCTTTTTATTGGATGAAAAAAGAAGAAGGTAGGGTTACAACTTCTTTTTCATCGATCTATGATTATAACAAGATTTTCCCTGGTTTCGTCCATACGGTGCGAGTGTCTATCTGTAGAATATGTGTTTTAAGGAGGTATGTGCTTAAACAACCAACTAAATTGAACTGGCTCAACATGGGTAAACCTTTATGGGTTAGGTTCAACATGACATTGAGTCACTTCAGAACTAGTCAAGTCCGTTCCAAGAACAGAATTGTTGAACCAGTTTGATTGGTTTGAATAAATTTTTCATTTCCAACTTCATCATCCCTAATGATCTTTATGTAAATAACTGGTTTTTGCTGAATATGATTCTCGGTGGCAATGACACTACTGTGATTACTTTCACATGGGCTCTTTCATTACTACTCAACAATCCACGCGTTTTAAGAAGAGCCCAAGATGAGTTGGACCTACACGTTGGCAGGGACAGACAAGTGGATGAATCAGATATAGTTAAGTTGGAATATCTCCAAGCAATAGTCAAGGAAACATTACGGCCCATTTGATAATGTTTCTGCCGTTTCTGTTTCAAGAAAAGGTAGAAACATAAATTTCCATTTCTAGAAACAGAAACAGAATTGAAGGTGTTTGATAGTCATGTTTCTGGAAGTCGATAGTAATCAGCGAAAAGAATGGCCACTTGTCTTTTTCAGAAACGGCTAGAACTTGTTTCGCCTGGATCGGATTTTGAACCATAAATTGGTAGAAATTTCAATTTCAATTTCTGAAAACAAGTGAAAGGAAACAGTTTTATCAAACGCTTTTTGTTTCGTTTCTGCTGTTTCTGGAAACAGAAACGACAAAAATGTATTTCTTGAAACGTTATCAAACGGGCCCTACATCTCTACCCTGTAGTTCCACTATCTGTTCCACATGAAGCCATGGAAGAGTGTACCATAGCTGGTTTTCATGTTACTGTAGGAACTCGTATACTGCCAAATCTCTATAAGATACACAGGGATCCAAGGGTATGGTTGGACCCATCTGAATTCCGGCCATAGAGGTTTCTTACAAGCCATGTGGACGTCGATCTTCGAGGTCAGCACTTCGAATTCATCCCTTTTGGCTCCGGGAGGCGAATGTGTCCTGGGACTTCTTTTGCGCGTCAAGTCCTGCACTTGGGTTTGGCTCATTTGCTTCATGGCTTTGAGTTTGCAACCCTTCGGATGCACTTGTGGATATGACAGAGAACCCAAGGCTGACCAACGTTAAGGCAACACCACTTGAAGTCTTTCTCAGCCCACGTCTTCCTCCTAAGCTTTATTTATAGAGCCTTGCTGGTTAAAAAGGAAAAGCATTGTTTTTTGAATGCCCTTATTCCCTCCCTTTTGGAAGGGAATTCTTCGGAAATGTTGGATTTCCCTGGGTCTTGTTTTCAATAATTAAAGAGTGGAGCTTAGTTCTGTTTCAACATGAGCCGACCACTTCAAGTCATTTGAATTTTTTTTTTTTTGATGATAATAAAAAACTTTATTAATTAAGGAAGATAAGATCGTACATGACTGCTAGGATTAACAGTGTTAATGTAGAGCCTATTGTTCATAGCCCTTTTGGCTAAATTGTGCATAATGAGAGGGACTGATTAGTTAGGCTGGGGCCAAAATATGGTTTTAAATAAATCATTATGAACATCAGGCAGCAGTGGCAATGAGCTTCAATGTCACAATTTGGTGTTTCCCTTATAAAGTAGATCTTCTATCTTCTTAGAATTATTCCAGATCTCTTCTATCCTCCATCCTCCGTCTGATGCTTGTTTCATCCCATAGATATGCCTCGAGCCTTGGCCTCCAACGTTTGTTTTGTCATCATATAATTATCATAGTAAGATATAATTTCCTCCATTTAAAATACAAGTGGCCCATCCAGTAATATTTTTCCTAGGATCGGTGACAGTTGAACATATTAAGTCATTTGAATTGATAAACTGAGATAATTAGCCTTCTTTTATGTGCGACTGAGAAAGGCCAATATGGGCTATCTAATAATGATCTGTTCGATACCATATCGATTTTGAGGATGGCCGATACCCATTCTGACACTATGTACTAAAACCATGACTGCCACATCCATCTTACCTCCACCGCCACATACTCTTACTATCAATCCCCCTCAACCCATATCACACCAACCATCACCGCCACACCTAATTTGGCTGATTCTTCCATCGCCGACTCCTTCTGCAGTAACTGGTCAATAGGCTTCCCTTATCCTTATCTGTAGCTCTCAAGCCAACAAGCTACATATGTGTGTGTGTATATATATATATATATATATATATATATCAAGCTTTGCTATGGTTGTAGCAAGAGCATAATACAATAACCCCAGTTCAGCAATCTTGTCTCTGAGGTTTACCATTATCTAACATAATGGAATGGTTCACTGAACAGATGGAATGCGAAGTTGCAAACTCTCCTTGATACAAGTGGCTTTCCAAGGACGTAGCTTATCATCTATGAAGCTCCAAAACATGTTTCTTAAAGTGAATATGACAATCTGAGTTTGGCCATTTGTTTGAGGAAAGAACATTGTTGAGAATAGCAAGGTGGTTATCTTCCCAAGGTGCTTGAGGTGGCAATGACAAGTAAAAGTCGAGAGCGGATCAGGTTCACCTATGAAAATGTATGAGAACGGTCCTAGTCCTTGGATATAAAATAAATTTTCTCTCTCTTCATTTAATAGATTCTATATCCACGGATCAGGAGTGTACGAGAACATGTGAACTTGATCCGGTCACGTAAAAGTCAGCATTTGTGACTTTGACCCTTAGAAATTTAGCACAACAATCCATGCAACTATGAACATATTACCATTTCTGATCAGGCCAAAAGTAGCTAGCTATTTAACTTGAGCTCCTCCAGTTATACCAATCTCAGAATCAAAGCCTGAACCCACAAGCTTAACAGCTATGGATTCTCTTCTTCAATTCCCAACAGTTATGTTCCTCTCCTTCCTAGTATTTCTTTACTACTTGCTTCAATGGAGGAGGTCATCGAGTAGGAATACAAAGCTCAACAAGAGTGGCAATAAAAGGGTAGGTGCACCAGTAGCCGCTGGGGCATGGCCAATATTTGGTCACCTCCATATGTTAGGAGGTAATTCCATTCCTCACATTACTTTGGGAGCATTGGCTGACAAATATGGGCCAGTTTTCACCATTCGGCTTGGTATGCAACCTGCTTTGGTGGTAAGTAGTTGGGAGATAGCAAAGGAATGTTTTAGTACAAACGATAGGGCCCTTGCCACCAGATCCAAGGCAATAGCCACAAAGCTCATGGGCTATAACTATGCTCTATTTGGCTTCACTTATTATGGAACTTATTGGCGTGAGATACGCAAGATAGTCATGCTTGAGCTTCTCTCCAATCGTAGACTTGAGATGCTCAAGCATGTCAGAGCCTCAGAGATTGAAGCCTTCACAAAAGATCTGTACAAGATGTGGGTAGAGAAGAGAAACTTGACTTGTCAAGGTGGCCAAAATGTAGTGATCTTGGTTGATATGAAGAAATGGTTCACAGATTTAACTCTAAATATAATCGTTCGCATTGTAGCTGGGAAGCGATATACAGCCTCTAATGCAGAGGAGGCATTGCGGTGCCAAGAAGGAGTTAGAGAGTTTTTTCACTATGTGGGTCTATTTGTTGTGTCTGATGCATTTCCCTTTCTTGAGGGGTTGGACTTGCAGGGATATGAGAAAGCTATGAAGAAGACCGCGAAAAAATTGGATTCTATAGTTGAAGGATGGTTGAAGGATCATCAGCAGAAGAGATCTTCTGCTGACTATGCCGCCAAGGCCAAAGGTGATCAAGACTTCATGGATGTTATGATATCTATCATGGAGGATTCAAAGCTCTCATCACCAGATTATGACGCTGATACTGTCATCAAAGCTACTTGCCTAGTGAGTACATAGATGCTTTATAGTTCTTTTTTTTTGGCTAACGACGGGAATCCATGCCTTCGGCCTGACTAGTCTCTTGGATCCAAACTGATCCACATAGATCGAGTCATACCGAGGTTGAATGAGAGTCATTCAACTTTCACTAAAAATAGTGAAGGGCACTAAACACCCCATGTGAGTGGCCCCATAGAGGTAAGAGAAGTCAAACTCAAAATCATACATTTTCTGAGGTGGAATTCCCTTACCAACTTCATTCATTCTATGCAGTTTGATCTCTCTCTCTCTCTTTTTGTTTTTTGGTTTCCAGAGCCCCAACCCTCCCTCAAGAAGGGGAATGAGGAAAACTTTATTCATATTTAATGTGCTATCACTTGGAAGGAGCATGAAACATCTCAAAAGCCCATGATCTGCTTTCATTATGTAATTAGCTGGGTTTTTGCATGCAGACTATGATTCTAGGTGGCAATGACACTACTGTGGTTACTTTCACATGGGCCCTCTCATTACTACTCAACAATCCTCACGTTTTGAAAAGAGCCCAAGATGAGTTGGACATGCACGTTGGCAGGGACCGACAAGTGGACGAATCAGATATAATTAAGTTGGAATATCTCCAAGCAATAGTCAAGGAAACATTGCGTCTCTACCCTGCAGCTCCACTAGCTGCCCCACATGAGGCCATAGAAGAGTGTACCATAGCTGGTTTTCATGTTCCAGTAGGAACTCGTATACTGCCAAATCTCTATAAGATTCATAGGGATCCACGTGTATGGTTGGACCCATCTAAATTTAAGCCAGAGAGGTTTCTCACAAGTCATGTGGATGTTGATCTTCGAGGTCAGCACTTTGAATTAATCCCTTTTGGCTCTGGTAGGCGAATGTGTCCAGGGCTTTCATTTGCTCTTCAAGTCCTACACTTGGGTCTGGCTCGTTTGCTTCATGAGTTTGAGTTTGCAAATCCTTCCAACTCACCTGTGGATATGACAGAGAGCCCAGGGCTTACCAACATCAAGGCAACACCACTTGAAGTCCTCCTCAGCCCACGTCTTCCTCCTAAGCTTTATGGATAGAGTACTCTTGCTAGTTTTATCCAATACCAATGCGTCATGAGGCATCTTATCTTGCTAGATGCATCCAATAACTCCTAAGCTTTATGGAAATAGCTGATGGGAGTTATAATGATCCTCTGTGAAGTTTGTTGTCATGTTAGGATTTTTCTATGGGTAATAAAAAGGCTATCTAAAAAGAATAGAGCCATGTTCAAAAAAAACAAGAGTTATCTTAGAGTGCACTAGGAAGCATCTATGGAAGTATTATTTTTCATTTCATGAGGATGGGTTGGTCATTTTACCCCTTCCATGTGTTTGCATGCAAGAGTCACTCTCTTCCACATAAATTACCTTTCCTGAAATTAGATTAGGTTCGTGTACGAGAATCATTATCATACCATTTTTAATGGGAACATGATCCAGACATCTATGAATATTTTATTTATTTATTCTTTTTTCAAAACAATATAAATAAAAATCTAAATCTGTATGGACATAGCCTAGGCCCTAGTAGGGTCAGAGAACCTTTACCCATATATATATATATATATATATACTCTTTCGGGCATTTCTTCAAAGAGTACAATTGCTTGGAATTTGACCAATTGAGATATCCGAAAACGATATTTTATTATTTTCTTCCATTTGAAGAGATCTTTATCTATTTCTTTCTAATATTATTTCTAGATCAAGAACTAGCCAATTAATTACAAATAAAAAAGAGGGAATAGATCCATAGGTTTGATACCTTGTTATAGAACCTATGCTTGATAGAAACATCAGATCGGATAGAGTCGACAAATGAGGTGGGTATATATGGCATAAGAATGTTATTTATAGGTGAAGGTACACACTGGTAGACATGGCCAATGGGACGATGCGTGCGAGCATCTTCATCGCGGCCTTTTCTCACCAGCTATGTCTAGGTGTAGACACACGCTATCGGGTAGCGTTCTTTCTTCTATATATATATATATGCACTTGCTCCCATTGTTTGCGAGTGCTGGTGTGTATGTGCACGATCAGGCAGCTTTCTCTCCGCCTAAATATGTGAGGAGAAAGAGCCCTGCTAGTTTGGTGTTGCCTACGCCCAGACACAGGCAGGCACAAGAAGACCATGTTGCCCCTCCGCCTCATGCAATGAAGATGTTCCCATGCGTCCTCTCACTAACTCCTCGTATTGGTATTGCTTACACTAGACTGACAAGATTCTTTCTCCCCATAAATATATATGACTAAGGTTTTATGTTCACATATAGGGGAACACACCCCAAAACAGGTGTGGTGCATGCCTCGGACAGAAAACTTTGTATATATATATATAGGGAAAATGACAGGCATGCTAGCAGGATACCCAGGTATCAGGTATGCTAGCAAGCCTTGACCGTTAGATTAAAAGGGCCAAATCTACACCGTTGGGTACTAATTGTCTTACGTAATCTATCCAACCCCGACGCTCATCGGTGTAATCTCCTATGAACTCCTTCAACTTATCCTTCACTCTCTCACACAACATCGCCACTCCCTCGCTGCTAAAATTAAGCCTAAATATCCGATCGTCGACTAGATTGTGCCGCTAAAATTGACCCTAAA
The DNA here is from genome assembly GCF_013358625.1 of Macadamia integrifolia. Lineage (NCBI taxonomy): Eukaryota > Viridiplantae > Streptophyta > Magnoliopsida > Proteales > Proteaceae > Macadamia > Macadamia integrifolia. The sequence goes on along the minus strand of NC_056559.1, from coordinate 34,455,677 downwards.
TGTCTGATACTCCTTCAACTTATCCTTCACTCTCTCACGCAACATCACTGCTCCCTCGCCACTGAAATTAACCCTAAATGTCCGATCGTCGACTAGATTGGGACCTTCCATATCTTAATTTTTGCTATAAAAAGTAAGGGAATATATCAAAGCTCCAGGCTGAGTTAAAAATATACTCTACTTCGTCTCTTCTATGGTGATTCTCAGACAACTAAGCTCCAAAGACCATAAACCTTGAAATCCTAGAATTCCTTAAATCGATTTTACGAGACGTGCGACGAGGTTACTTCAATGAATCCAAAACGAAACTTGATCAACAATATATAATGAAGAAAGATGCGTATATGTATAGAAAATTTTTTCCGATCAAATTAACTTTTTTTTCCGACAAGAACTTCCTCTACAGTGGGGAAGAACCCCCGACTCCCCAAGTCCCACTTGATTTCTAGGGTTAACAATGCTTCTATTGAATAAGAAGGAAAAAAAATTCGGTCCTCTGTCGGCTTTGATCAGACGAAGCAAGAACATCTAAACCAAAAATTGATGATATCTCAAGAAGACAACGAATAATTGGGGTTTAAAAGATCGAAATGCGGAGAGAAAACCGTGTAAGGTCGAACCAGCGTTCGCCTTCTCTGGAGTTCGCTTGTTCTCTTTGTTTGGAGATCCCATCGGAGTTCGCTTTCTCCAACTAGATCTGGTAAAAGGAATGACTTTTCGACTGAGAGAGAGAGAGAAGAGAGAGAAAGGGGAAGAGGAAATGTATAACAATAGTGGATTGAAAATTTGTATATCTTCTTTTCATCCAACGGTTTAATTCAAGTTGATCAAATCCTACAACTAATATCCTTCAGCATTCCTAATTCCTAGGTGCTATATATATATATATATATATAAATCCTTGTTGTTTTCTCCCCAATGTGCTTGGGGATTAAGGAATGGCAGGTAAAAGTCACCATTTGTAACGTTGAACATCCCATTTCTGTTGTGTGGCGAAAACAATTGGGCTGCCAATAATTGTAATTACTTATCATCGTCAAAATGAACGTTTCTATCCCACTCTACAGCCGCCTTAGATATTTTTTTTTTTTTCCGTGTTTGGCTGCTTCAATGTCCTTATCACCCCATAATGAAATGAAGAATTTTTGGCCATGAAATTAATTTATGTACGTCAGAAATTTCAAGTTCCTTCACATGCATCCAAGGTTCTTAAAACTCGCAACGATCATGGGAACCAATACCATTTTGGAATGATCTTGATCTGGATCAGATCATATCGAACATATCTATCCATACACATGGAATGAGATTGGAAAGGTAAGGATTAGGTATATCCATCAATACCATTCCAACGATTCCTTTTCGTTTTTTAGAACCATGCATGGACACATTTAACTAGAGCTTCTCCACCTTTAAAACTCAGAAGGGGGCCTGAACCCACAAAGTTAACTAACTATGGATTCTCTTCTTCAATTCCCAACATTTATGTTCTTCTCCTTCCTGTTATTTCTTTACTTCTTGCTTCAATGGAGGTCAAGGAATACAAAGCTCAGCTGTAGCAAAAAAAGGGTTTCTCCACCAGAAGCCGCCGGGGCATGGCCAATAATGGGTCACCTCCATCTGTTAGGAGGTAATTCCATTCCTCACATTACTTTAGGAGCATTAGCTGACAAATATGGGCCAGCTTTCACCATTCGACTTGGCATGCATCCTGCTTTGGTGGTTAGTAGTTGGGAGGTAGCAAAGGAATGTTTTAGTACAAACGATAGAGCTCTTGCCACAAGATCCAAGGCAATAGCCACAAAGCTCATGGGTTATAACTATGCTCTTGTTGGCTCAACTTTTTATGGAACTTATTGGCGTGAGGTACGCAAGATAGTCATGCTCAAGCTTCTCTCCAATCGCCGCCTTGAGATGCTTAAACATGTTAGAGCCTCGGAGATAGAAGCCTTCACAAAAGACCTATACAAGATGTGGGTAGAGAAGAAAGGTGGCCAAAATATACAAGTCTTGGTTGATATGAAGAAATGGTTTGCAGATTTGACACTTAACATTATTGTTCGAATGGTGGCTGGGAAGAGATACTTTGGCATAGCAAATACTGCCTCTGATGCAGAGGAGGCGTTTCGGTGCCAAGAAGGAGTTAGAGATTTTTTTCATTACGCTGGTCTATTTGTGGTTTCAGATGCATTTCCCTTTCTTGAGGGATTGGATTTGCAAGGATATGAGAAAGCTATGAAGAAGAGCGCGAAAAACTTGGATTCTATAGTTGAAGGATGGTTGAAGGAGCATAAGAAGAAGCGATTATCTGATGCTAATTATGGTAAGGCCAAGGGTGATCATAATGATCAAGACTTCATGGACGTAATGATATCCATCATGGAGGATTCAAACCTCTCCTCACCAGATTATGATGCTGATACGGTCATCAAAGCTACTTGCTTAGTGAGTACATGATTTTTTTTTCTTTTTTTTTAATCTTTAAAGCCATTCTATTGACATCATCCATCTGAAGAACCAAATTGTTGAATCAGACCCATCCAATCATGAGAAGTTTTTTGTGGAAGAGTCATCACATGAAAAGTGCTTTATACTATTTATGTTCTCACGATTAGGCTACTTAACTCTTTCATAGCATTTTTTCCCCAATTGCAAAAGCTTTACTTTCTATATTACATGAATTGTGTTGCAGGATTTATCTTGTTTGATTTAGGGACCTCTCCTTCTTTTTTTGAGCGATTGTCTTTCTGGGTGTTTTTGCGTCTTTTTCTCCTTAATATTTACAAATTATCTATAAATTTTTATTTTTTTTTGAATAGTTTGAATAAATTATTTCTCCTTTCCAAGTTCATCATCTCTAATGATCTTTATGTAATTAACTGTTTATTTTGCAGAATATGATTCTTGGTGGCAATGACGCCACTGTGGTTACTTTCACTTGGGCCCTCTCATTACTACTCAACAATCGTCAAGTACTACAAAGAGCTCAAGATGAGCTGGACATGCATGTTGGTAGGGACAGACAAGTGGAGGAATCAGATATAGTTAAGTTGGAATATCTCCAAGCAATAGTAAAGGAAACATTGCGTCTCTACCCTGCAGCTCCATTATCTGCTCCACATGAGGCCATAGAAGAGTGTACCATAGCTGGTTTTCATGTTCCAGTAGGTACTCGTATAGTTTCAAATCTTTATAAGATTCAAAGAGATCCAAGAGTATGGGTAGACCCATCTGATTTTAGGCCAGAGAGGTTTCTCACAAGCCATGTGGATGTTGATCTTCGAGGTCAGCACTTTGAATTAATCCCTTTTGGATCTGGTAGGCGAATGTGTCCTGGGATTTCTTTTGCTCTTCAAGTTCTGCACTTGGGTCTCGCTCGTTTGCTTCATGAGTTTGAGTTTGCAACCCCTTCCAACTCACCTGTGGATATGACAGAGAGCCCAGGGCTTACCAACATCAAGGCAACACCACTTGAAGTTCTTCTCAACCCACGTCTTCCTCCTAAGCTTTATGGATAGAATACTCTTAATTGTTTTCTCCAATACCAATGCGTCATGGGGCATCTTGTCTTGCTAGATGCATCTAATAATTTCTAAGCTTTTATGGAAATAGCTGATTGGAGTTATGATTAATGCTGGTTTGTGGAGTACTTTGTTGTTATATTAGGATTTTCTTTATGGGTAATAAAAAGGTTATTTATAAGGAAAAGAACCATGTTCATACAAGAACAAACCTTATCTAAAGAGGAGCAACAAAATAAGAAACCTAAAGACTATGTTTGGTAGTCAAGAAAAAAAAATTAGTATAAAAATATAATAAGACAAAAATTATAATTACATAATGATTTTTTTAAGTGTCCTATTTGTATTCATAACTTTTTGGATTTTTATTTTTTCCTTATCGTCCAAACATAACCTAATGGGTATGTATTATGGACAATTGAGTTGTTCAGTTGGTTAAGTACATGTCTTGTAGTAGCAAGCCTAGGATTTGGTCTCAAGTTTGAGTCCCCCAACCCCAACCCCCGCCCCCGCCCCCGCCCCCACCCTCGACAAGGTTTGAGAAGATAGAATTAGGCTTGGGAACGATAAAGGTTGATGTTGATCCAAATCGGATAGAGATACCGTTGGGTTCAATTAAAAAAAAAATATATATATATATATATATATATCATACTATTATATAAGTGCATGTACTCATGTTTTGTGGCTAAACTTTTCTTGGACTATTTTACCTATTTTTCTTATATAAATATCATATCTCTCCTACTATCATTCTAGTCATTTCTTTTTAATTTTATATTATTATTTGTACCCTATATTTTTTAATATTTCAATAAATTCTCAAAAAAAATTACTTCCACTCTCTTTTGGCTCACTTTTCTTTTTCTTCAAAATCTCTTTAACTCACCTATCCCTCGTGTTCCTCCCCTACCAATAGAAAACTTCCATTCTTAGATTCTTTCCTATCTCTCCATTCCCTCTCTTTAACTAATTAAATAGGTTACCTAATGGCTCTCATACGTCTCTCCCTCCTATTATAGGATATCTACTCTCCCTTTCCATCTCTCCAATGGAAAACCTTCCTTTTAAATAGATTCTCTCTCCATTGCGTCTCTCTCTTTTTCCCTCCTCCATCTCATTGCTATCTTCTACGATCTGGTTGAAGATACAATATCTTTTTTCTTTTTTTTTTGGGTAGGAGAAGATACACAATCCTACTATATTATTATTGAAACCGTAAGCGCTTCTGTGATTATCATACCTTCTTCCTCTTATTGATCATGTTCCATAAGCAGTTTAAGTTCAAAATTTGTTTTTTTCTTTCTAAATTTCTTTTCTTATCTTCCTTGTTGGAGGTGTTTTTGTGATGGTCTCAAGTGCGAAATACATTCACTGTACTCCTCTGTTCCTACTTCTTCTAAGTTCTCTCTCTCCCCCCACTTAGGGTTTTTGTTGATAATGATTATTGAATTTGTTGATTACTTGAAACTCCAGATGGAAATTTATGAGTTTTTATTTAATTAGAAAATGGGTGCAAAGGATATGAATTTGCTTTCCTCCTTGGGAGAGAAGTTGCCTTCCTTAAGATTAGGCCTAAGATGATTACCGCATCGAGAGTGCTGGCGTTCTTCTGTATAACTTTCCAGTTACTCTTCGGGGTGAACGGGGTGGCAGAAAGAAGAAGAAAAAGAAGAAGGGGAGCAGGTGATCTCGTTGAAAGAGCTGTAATCGGAGAATGAGAGGTAGGGCTAAAAGCCTAAAATGATCAAAAGAGGTCATTAATTGGAGGAAGAACACTGTTTTGGATAGTTTTGTAAATCCAAACTCAAAACAATGTATTATTTTTAACTGAAACATGAAGTGAGTAATTTTGAAAGAGCAATCTTGAGTTTGTGTAATCAAGTAATTCCCACCCACCAACACCACCCCCCCACCCAACCAAAAAGAAGTCTTGCCTTAAACACAAAAAAATAAAAATAATTTTTCTTTTCTTATTGATGGCCAAACGCACATAACTTTTTAAATTTTTTTTAGTTTATTTTCATTTCATTTCTTTTCTCTTTTCTTGGCTGTCTAACACAGTCTTAATTCAGTTTTTTTTTTTCTTCTTCTTCTTTGGGCAAATTTGCCACCGCCTCTGCCGCAATATTGCTCGATCAACACTTCTTGATAGTGTNATAGAGATAGCTTTGGGTTCAAATAAAACACTTTTTGTTTTTGTCTTTTTTTTTTTCCCTTTATTCATACCGATCCATCGATATGGTATCAGTCAAGAATTGGGATTCCTAATCCAATCTTATTGATTCAAGCCAATCCAAATTGATTCCTCAAACAATGTCCCAGCTAGCTTTTGCAGAGTTAGTTGCTATTATCACCCTCCTCTAGGAGGCCATCCTAGTGGCCTATGGGCCCTTTTAAAGAATGAAAAAAATAAAAGAAAATAATAAGATACACATTATGTCAAGTTTTCAATGACACCTAATGTGACCATTAAAATTTCTACCAAAAAATATGACCATTGAAATCTTCATGAATGGCCACCGTACTAAACTTTGAAGCTTTGAACATGAAATCTCCACTTCAAAAAAAAAAAATATTTGCCTCCCAATTTAAATAAACGAACTATCCTGGTTCTTGAACTTCTATGTTTCCTTTCAGTCCAAATATAATAGATAGTCATAGCAAAGGCATTTCTATCTACTACTTGATCAGGGATTGAGGTACAAATTTATGGGTGTAACTTTGGTAGTGTATGTTAACACATTTGTCTCTTTCTCTCCTCTTTATATGAAATGATTTTGCTGCCCTCCTACAATCAATACCATTTTACCACAATTCATTGATGGGATCTCCTATGTCGTTTGCTCAAAGAACCTTCATATTTGTTCAATTTATCCCTCTCAACTTGGATACCTTGAGATGGACTTTAATAGTTTTAGCATAAACAGTAGAGATTCGCAAATCCACTAGAGGTAAAGTTTGTGTACATATAGTGCCATAATTAGGGGTGTCAATCGGTCTGACCGGGACTAGCCGAGCTTAGTGGGCCTATGTCATCGGACCATGACCTATTTATTTAAGGCATGAGTCGGTCTTGGTCGGTGTCGTGTCGGGCTCGATTGGGCTCAATCAGGTTCCGGGCTTTAATCGAGCTTCTCCTAATCGGGCTTTAAACGGGGTAATGTACCAATAAAGCCTTAAACGGGCCTTAAATGGTCTTTATTTTTCTTAGATTTAAGATATTTAAATTTATTTTGTTAAATCATCAAAATTTTTGAAAATATATTACACTTAATTACAGTCAATGATTGATAAAAGTTTCAATACATATCTTATTCTATCCCAAAAAATCAAAATACTCATGTAAACAGTTGGGCTAAATGTGTCGGTTCGAGTCAGACTTGTAAATGGGCTGAGCCGATTGGGAGATACATCAAGCTTACCCCTTGCACTGTGTGCTACCTATTTATAAGCGTGCCGGGCTTAGGCCCCACACATTTAATAATCAAGTCGGTTCAAGTCAGACCATAAACATATCAAGCTCGGTCAGGATTACTGGTGTGGGCCTGAAATTGACACCCCTAGCCATAATTGTCTAAAAAATGAATGAAATTTGAATCTCAAAATCACAAGTGATAGACTTGGCACTTCATGTGGCTTATACACTTCCTGAAATATGAAATATGAATCAACTACATAAGAAGCATCCAGAGTCTTTCCACATGGTACAAAATGATCTTGGAAAACATGAAAATGGAATCCACAGAAATCTAGCCCCAGTACAAAATCCTTGGTGCTATCCACCCAAGGAGATTGGGAGTAGGGAATGGCAGGTAAAATTCAACATTTGTGACTTGACCCTTAACAAATTTAGCCCACACGACAACAATCCACCTAATCAAGAATGAACATATATGATGAAGCCAAAAATTGTGAGCTGTCACTATTAAGTGTCCCTCCCTATGAGGACCACAAAATATTTGGGCCAGGAAACTGTGATAAGTCTCAAAATTTCTTATCGGGGGGGTTGAACCCACAAAGCTAATAGCTATGGATTTTCTTCTTGAATTCCCAACAGTAGTCTTCTTTTTCATCCTGGTATCTCTTTACTATTTACTTCCATGGAGGTCAAGGAATACAAAGCTCAGCAATAGCAATAAAAGGGTTGCACCAGAAGCTGTTGGGGCATGGCCAATAATTGGTCACCTCCATCTGTTAGGAGGTAATTCTATTCCTCACATTACTTTGGGAGCATTGGCTGACAAATATGGACCAGCTTTCACCATTCGGCTTGGTATGCAACCTGCTTTGGTAGTAAGTAGTTGGGAGGTAGCAAAGGAATGTTTTAGTACAAACGATAGGGCCCTTGCCACCAGATCCAAGTCAATAGCCACAAAGCTCATGGGCTACAACTATGCTCTATTTGCCTTCACTTATTATGGGACTTATTGGCGTGAGATACGCAAGATAGTCATGCTTCAGCTTCTCTCCAACCGTCGGCTAGAGATGCTCAAGCATGTCAGAGCCTCAGAGATCGAAGCTTTCATAAAAGAGATATACAAGATGTGGGAAGAGAAGAAGGGTGGCCAAAATATACAAGTCTTGGTTGATATGAAGAAATGGTTCGCAGATTTAACACTAAATATTATTGTCAGAATGGTTGCTGGAAAGAGATATTTCTCTAATAAAGCCTCTGATGCAGAGGAGGCACTGCAGTGTCAAGAAGGAGTTAGAGATTTTTTTCACTATATTGGTCTATTTGTGGTTTCAGATTCATTTCCCTTTCTTGAGGGGTTGGACTTGCAAGGATATGAGAAAGCTATGAAGAAGACGGCAAAAAATTTGGATTCTATAGTTGAAGGATGGTTGAAGGAACATAAGCTTAAGCGATCATCTGCTAACTATGGCCAGGCCAAGGGTGATCAAGATTTCATGGATGTTGTGATATCTATCATGGAGGATTCAAAGCTCTCATCAGAAGAGTATGATGCTGATACGATCATCAAAGCTACTTGCTTAGTGAGTATATAGACAAAGATAGTTTTTCATTTTATTTTCTTTTATTCATGCATAAAACCTTTTATTTTATAGACCTATTGAATTATGAGTTTGGATCAGGTCCTTGTAGGAGAATCATCTCGTACAATGTTTGATCCACACTTGGAATCCACTCAATGTAAAAACTTATTGTAAGAAGAGAAATTGAGTGGAATATTCCATGCGTGGATCAGGCACCGTGATCCTAATCATTTAGGAGGACCTTATCCGGACTCATTCATTTATTGGGAGACTATTCTCAGTGGGGGATCGCAGTCTCCACTAAGGCGTCTCAAAAGTTGGTCTCTCTCCTCTACCTATATTGGTCATTTCAATTGAGGGAGGTGGATGTAAATACCAGCATTTTGTAGTGAAATATTGCACAATAGCATCTTATTGATTGTTAGACCTCTCTCTCTCTCTCTGCATCTCAAGCATAAAATTTGTCCGTTGTTGCAACATTTCCTATCCACCACCCACTACTCTCTCTCTCTCTCTCTCTCCTGCTGGCCATTGTAACCCACTGGTGCCACACATCTCTCTCTTTCCCCTTGAGACAGCGGCCTCTCTATCTCCCCCTCAGGCTCTGCATATCCCCTTATACCCCACCCCGGGTTAGATTTTTGCAGATCCAGATCCATGATGCCCTCGGCTTTCTCTCATTTGATCTTAGCTGTCGATGTCAACAGAGACACATGTCACCAGATTAGATGGGAATTGCACCTAATTGCACCTTGATGGAATTGGAGAGGATTACGATCCCTATATAGCCAGCTACCACTTCCTTAGCACAATCCACAAAGTCTAAATACCAAAATATCAAGAACTAATTTACATCATCCGATAGGATCAGGTACCCACATTATGGGACTTTTTTCTTTTTGGGTAGGTGCCGGGTATGACTAGAATTTTTTTACTTCAATTATTAAGACAAAAATTTTATGGTGAAGCTAGTTTCAATGTCTTTATCATCCCAAAAGATCAAAAATATTTTTTCAGCTATAAAATTCCTTAGGCTATGTTTGGTTGTAAGGAGAATAAAAGGGAAGGGAAGTGAATTTTTCATACTTAAAAAAGAAATATATGTAATCATTACCCATGTGACTTTAACATTAACTTTAAATCTTTCCGTATTTGGTTATAAAATTTCACTTTACTTTGCATCCAAAACCCTATAATATGTAAAATAAAAATTACATGTAAAATACATCATTACTAAATATGGTTAAAAAAATTAAGTAGTTTATACAATCATATGGGTAATGACTATAAATATTTTTTTTTAAAGTATGAAAATTTTACTTTCCTTCCCTTTAAATTTCCATTACAACCAAACAGAGCCTTATAGTTTTAAGTTTTCCTTCACCACGTGGTGAGGATGACCACTCCATCCTAGGTCCACAAACCCCATTCTTATATGTGTAAGATATCTCTAGTTTTTAACATCAACCCATTTAACTTGAGCTTCTCCACTTACACCAATCTCAAAAGGGGGCATTAACCCACAAAGCTAACAACCATGAATCCTCTTCTTCAACTCCCTACAGTTATGTTCTTCTCCTTCCTGGTATTCCTTTGCTACTTGCTTCAGTGGAGATCAAGGAATACAAAGTTCAACAAGAGTGGCAATAAAAGGGTGGTTGCACCACCAGAAGCCGCCGGGGCATGGCCAATAATTGGTCACCTTCATCTCTTAGGTGGTAATACCATTCCTCACATTACTTTAGGAGCATTAGCTGATAAATATGGGCCAGCTTTCACCATTCGGCTTGGTATGCAACCTGCTTTGGTGGTAAGTAGTTGGGAGGTGGCAAAGGAATGTTTTAGTACAAACGATAGAGCTGTTGCCACCTGATCCAAGGCAATAGCCACAAAGCTCATGGGCTATAACTATGCTCTATTTGGCTTCCCTCATTGAACTTATTGGCGTGAGGTACGCAAGATAGTGATGCATGAGCTTCTCTCCAACCGTAGGCTTGAGATGGTCAAGCATGTTAGAGCCTCAGAGATCGAAGCCTTCATAAAAGAGCTATACAAGAAGTGGGAAGAGAAGGAAGGTGGCCAAAATAAACAAGTATTGGTTGATATGAAGAAATGGTTTGCGGATTTAACACAAAATATTATTGTCCGAATGGTGGCTGGGAAGCGATACTTTGCAAATAAAGCCTCTGATGCAGAGGAGGCGCGGCGGTGCCGAGAAAGGAGTTAGAGATTTTTTTCACTATATGGGTCTATTTGTGGTGTCAGATGCATTTCCCTTTCTTGAGGGATTGGACTTGCAAGGATATGACTATGAGAAACCCATGAAGAAGAATGCAAAAAACTTAGATTATGATGCTGATGTTGGTGTATGATGTCTTGTATTCCGTCGCAGTTTAATCCAGGGAGTACTAGTGCAGCACCTAGACAGCCAGGATGGCGGTCCCGCTAGCCGGTTAGCGGACCGTGGGGGTTGCAAGGGGGGCCTCCTGCCCCCCTGCATGCAGGGGGTGTAGGGGCGCAGCCCCCCGCTCGAATTTTTTATTTGAGGGCAATTGTAGTTTAATCCGGATTAGGGTGGAAATTGTAGTTTAATCCGGATTAGGGTTTTTTTCTCGCTATATATTTGTAGCGAGGGTTTCTTTCTCTGTAATGCAAGCAATACTAAGAGGTGTGAGGACGAGCGCTATAACCCTATTCTCCATTGATAGTGAAACAGGATCTCAGCTCACCGAGGACGTAGGCAACCTTGCCGAACCTCGTAAAATCCGTGTGCATTGTTTGTTTTTTTTCCATTATCTTCTGCATCGTTTTAGGGTTGCGTTTCTACATACCATAATCAAAGCTACTTGCTTAGTGAGTACATAGAAGAAGATAGTTTTTTTTTTTTATTATTATTCATTATATTGATTTCATAGTTTTTTTCATGAGAAATGTTGGGGTTTCACACAAAAACAATGATTCCACAATGGAAGTGGATAGCCTGATATAGAGACTTATAGGTATTTCGACACCCTTTTCATATTTTTTAGAATAAATTCTACCTGTCTCCAAAAAAATGAAAATAAAAATTATAAAGGAAAAGATTCATGTGTAGAGCTATAATAAGTTTGTCCCTTAGTTTAGCATATCTTGACCAAATATTTGTTTCCTGACCGATTTAGTCTGGCCAGCATGATTTTTTTTCCTGAGTCAACCAGCTTACCAAATCCTAGCAGTCAGTCCATAGCTTTAAGTTTTTCCATCTTAGCTCCAGTGCACCTCGCATTCCTTGCTACAATCCCTTGGTTTCCATTTCTTGAGCACATCCTCCTGAAAAGATAAAATTAATATATTTCAATTGCTAGTTAAATAATAGAATTGAAGCACAACCTGCCTCACTTGTAAATGGATCAAAGTTGTCATCCTAAAGTTGCGTCCCCCCGATCTAGAAGCCCTAAAAGAAATGTCACATTGGAGGACCATTGTCGTGTTGTGATTCCCTAGATGGAGAGTTGGAGGTGGTCCCCTAGATGATGCCCTAATCATCTTCTCCTTTTTCCAATACTTTCTTATTTTCAACCAAATAAGATTTTTGTTATCCATAACTTACTATCTTCTAAATATTTTTTTTACTTCTTTTTTTTTTTTTTTTTTTTTGGGGGGGGGGGTGGTGAGGGGGTGTTTGGTGCACCTTGTTGACCAAGGTAGTGAATAAGTGAGAAATTGTAACCTTCTTAATTTTTTGTTGGTGAGGTTAGGGACTAAGCCTACTACACTAGTAGTTGCTACAACTCTTTTTCATGGATATTGATTACAATAAGATTTTCATTTTTTGTTTTGTCTATTTTCCATCCAATTAAATGGAGTCTTTTTTATTTTCTTTGCTATGTTTGGTAGCCAAAAAAAGAAAAAAAAATAGTATTTAAGACATAATAAGACAAAAATCATATTTACACAATGATTTATTTACGTGTCTATCTCTCTCCTCAAATTCAAATTTTTTGGCTTCCAAACATATTAGGAATTGGAAATAATAAGGTGATCTCGAGTGTTGGTCTGTAGAACAGGTACTTTTATGAGGTATGTGCTTGAACAACCAACTACACAAATTGAACTGGCTCAGCATGGGTGAACCTTTATAGGTTAGGTTCAACATGATACAGGGTTCACTTAGAAATAGTCAAGTATGTCCCAAGAACCGAATGATTGAACCAGCTGTTTGTTTGGTTTGAATAGATTTTTTCCTTTCCAACTTCATCATCTCTAATGATCTTTATGTAATCAACTGGTTTTTGCAGAATATGATTCTAGGTGCCAATGACACTACTGTGGTTACATTCACATGGACCCTCTCATTACTACTCAACAATCCTCACGTTTTAAAAAGAGCCCAAGATGAGTTGGACATCCACGTTGGAAGAGACAGACAAGTGGACGAATCAGATATAGTTAAGTTGGAATATCTCCAAGCAATAATCAAGGAAACATTGCGTCTCTACCCTGCAGCTCCACTATCTGTTCCACATGAGGCCATAGAAAAGTGTACCATAGCTGGTTATCATGTTCCAATAGGAACTCGTATAGTGACAAATCTTTATAAGATTCATAGAGATCCAAGAGTATGGAAGGACCCAGATGAATATAGGCCAGAGAGGTTTCTCACCAGCCATGTAGACCTTGATCTTCGAGGTCAGCACTTTGAGTTCATCCCTTTTGGCTCTGGCAGGCGAATGTGTCCTGGGATTTCTTTTGCTCTTCAAGTTCTGCACTTGGGTCTGGCTCGTTTGCTTCATGGGTTTGATTTTTCAACTCCTTCTAATGCACTTGTGGATATGACAGAGAGCCCAGGGCTGACCAATATCAAGGCAACACCACTTGAAGTCCTCCTCACCCCACGCCTTCCTCCTGAAGTATATGGATAGAATCTTTCCATAGTTTCACTCCGAAACCTAGTGCAGGATTATTATGAATCCAATATCATTGCATCTTGGGTATACAGTTAATTGGAGTTATGTTGTAACACATGTAATGTATGACAAGTATGAGAGATGTATGACTTATTTTTCATCATTCCCGTTTTAATTAACTATAGTTTAGAGTGATTAGGCAGAAATTTAGACTATATATATGGAAGGCACAAAGAGTTATAAAATTGGAAGATGACGAGAAAGAAATAGACATAAATTAATCATTATTGTTATCATTACTTTTTTTTTTTCCTTTCTTGCAAACTATAGTCATTTTTTTGTTTCTTTTCAAACCGGTATGCAGGTGTGGATCAGGCAGGAAAATGATTAATACTTTTAATTTTCAAATAAATTTACATACCAAATCTAATAAGCGAGTGTGGGCACACACAAAAATCTAAGTTAGAATAGCAGAGAGAGGTCACATGAAAATGAGAGAGTTCTCTCAGAAAGGAGTATGGAGAATCCACCAATCAAATAGTGGGTTATGGTCCAGCGATAGGGGACAGGAGGAGAGAGATAGAAGAATTGCCGGCATAGAACTAGGTATTCCTAACAACAACAATATTAAAAAGGATCCTTCTATTTGTCATTATCACAAGCACAGTAAATTTCTTTAATATGACTTTACCTCCTTCAATAATAAGGGGCAGATATGTCATTTCATAGAAGAGAGGAGAGAGAGGAAGGGAGATACTAATGTATGCTTGTGCAGCTGGACATAGAACATTATCACTTATTTATTTTAGCTATGGAAGGGCTTTTTTAGGCTCTTAAAGCTGACCTGAGCTTAATATGTAGCTCCAAAGATATATCATCTACTCTTTTCAGATGATACTTAGATTTTTTTTTTGTCGAACCATTGAATATGATGCTCTATCCAAGTCATTTAAACCTTTTACAGGATCTACGGGATGAACAAATTAACTTTTCTAAAAGTAGTGTCATGTTTAATAACAAGAATAAAGTGTTTAGTTCTTGTCCCTTCGGATCTTGCACATGCGGAAACCTTGTGCATTGGGTATGCCCATTTTTCAATAAAATATCTAATCTATTTGTGACGCAGGGTTCTCCTATATTGGTATTCCTTGGTCCTAAGGAAGGGGAAAAAACTAATTTTGGAAAGGCTGTTATGATGATCATAAAGGGTGATCTCCAGTTCCCTGGAAGTTATCATGTCTACTGCCCAAGTCCTTGGGTGGGTTGGGGACTATAATTTTAAAGGATTATGGTTATGTTTCTTATCTTGATAATATATTTTGTTTTATATTCTACAAAAAAAAAATATATATATATATATAAAGAAAAAAATCAAATATAAAATTCCCATCCTAGGTTGACGATAGCCATGGGACACACCCAAAATTATCAATCAAGTTCTAATTCTTCAAAATAACTTCAAATCTAAAACTGCGTTCCCCCATCCATTATATGTCTAATATAAAGAAAAAATTCAAATAATTAATGGAAACTAACCTACATAGCAACGAAAATAAAATCCAATCTAAATTAAATACTTCAAACTAATTTCTAAACCTAAAAAAAGAAAGTAAATAAGAAAATCTCAAATCAAATAAGAAAATCCCAAATCAAAGAGATCCCTTCCATCGCCCAACTGCATCACCAACTGACATAATCATCGAAAAACTTTCTTTACTTAGATGGAACCCTGAAAAGGCCCATCCAAACAATTGGACAACTGATTCCTGAATAACCTGTCATATTTGATCCCATCCAATTCTGCTCCTCCCTTTTTTAACCCCTTTATTTTAGGCAAAAAAGGTAGAGATGGAAATTTGGACTTCTATTGTTCAGTGAACGCCCCATTTTGCATTTCCAAACACCTAAGTATGAGGAGATAGAAAATAAGACAGAAGATCCCAAAATCAATATCATCTTGGAGTTTCTGATGAGCAAGGTGTTTCTTCAAAACAATTAAAGTTTTTGAGTATGTGAACAGCAAGAGGATATTCTTCCAGTAAATAGAACTGTTGAACTCCCTAACAAGAAGGAATTCTCACAACGTCTGCAAGATGGGTTGCAGTTTTTGCTAAAGCCAATTCAAACAAGACCATGAGATGTAACATCGTCTATATGCAGAGGAAAAAAGTAGGAAAAAATACATGATTACATATTTTTGGGTTTTTCTTTACAAAATTATCTATCAAAAGTTTTAGTTAACAAAAAACCCCAAAATTAGGTTTTCTTTACAAAAATACCCAAAATTGAGTTTGGGTTTATGAAACAACACATTCAAAGTTTTAATTATAAAAAAATACATAATCATATGTGGAAGATGAAGAATCATTATTTTGGATAGTTTTGTAAACACAAACCTTATTTTGGGTATTTTTGTTAACTGAAACTTTGGGTGGGTAGTTTTATAAGTCCAAACTTAATTTTAAATATTTTTGTTAACTGAAACTTTTGATAAATAATTTTGTAAAATAAAACCTAAAAATAAGTAATCATGTAATTTTTCAAAAAAAGTATTCTTAACAAGAAAGCAATGAAATAAATAATAATTAATTTATGGACGAAAAACAACCATATGTAGGGGATACAGAACTCTGCTGCACAGGTGTTTGATGTGATTATTGTGATGGGAAAAGTTTTTCATGTGGGCTGGTTGCTCATCAAGAATGATGACGTGACATGAATATTATAGCAAAGTAGCAACATTCTACCCAAAGACTTGAGGTTTAAGCTAAGTCTGACATTGTTACCACACTAAACCAAATGTAGGGTTTTGCATTTTCTATATGTAACCATTAGTACTAATGAGAACTAAGCTCAACAACTTCGATGTGTTTATTCCAGTCCATTAAAAAAGGGCAAGCAGTATCACTGTTTAATTTTTGAAAAGAAGAGAGATTAAAATCTGAAGGCTTTCCTCCATCCCTTATCACAGCCAAAATAAATAAACTTTTACATGTTTCTCTTGGTCCTTCATGTGATTATAAAATTATAATAATAGTGATCAGGAAGAAAAAATGGATTAAAGCTTCCTCTGGCACAATGACAGTCTCCCCTCTGTCCTTTTCAAATAAGGTTGAAAATACAAAAAATATTTCATCTAATCTGTCTTTGATAGTATAAAGACGATAATACTTATCCAACTAAATGGGGTCGACTAATAATACTCCTCATAGAGAGAGAGAGCAAATATCCAATAACGTTATACCAAAAGAGGATGACAATAAGCGTTTCTAACAGTCTATTTGAACTAGACTTTAACCATCAACTTGAGTGAAAATTGGTCCATGTGAACAAAATAAAAAGAAGAGAAGAATTTGGATAAAAGAGAGAAATCAGAGAATAGAATCAAACACAACCAATTAAACTTTCACAAGTATACATGTCTGCTGAACCATTCAAGTATTGACCGATTCTTCTCAAGCATGGAAGATCCAGATGGGGATCCGACAAGGCCAATGTGGTGGGATGGAACAGGATAGCTTATCTATTTTTTGAAGCAGCCAATCCAGATTGTCTTGGATCTTCTAGATTCTGTTCCTTGTAAATTTTCTTGAAGCTCAGGTGAAGAGATTGATGACGGCGAACAGTAGAACCTCAGAAAAGGTCAGGTTGGTCCTGATAAAGAAGAAGAAGATGATGAATTGAACTCTTTGCTATTGCCTAGAAAGGGTGGCATGAAGAAGAATCCAAAGAAGTCACGGCAAACTCGGCTGGAACTCGTTGGAATCACAAGTCGCAGGAAGGGAGAGGAGGATCGAAGGAGAGAAAGTGATACGGAGAGAATGAAATGGTATACAGGTGAAGAGGGGTATTTTTGGGATAATAAGATAAGGGCTAAAGTGTCATTTCATAGCATCACTTAACAATGACTGACGGTAGGGGTCTGAGTCTAATTTGGTGAAAGAGAGGGGGTGTTCCTATAATACTGGCATTCTCCAGGGGGTGACACTGTAAATTACCCTTTATTTATTTTATTTTATTTTTCTTTTGGATTCCATGAAAAAGAGTATTTTCTTTTGATGAAGGGGAGGAAAAGGGTTGAAATTAAATTGAAATATAGTTTAAAATTACAAAGATACCTAATGATCCAATTAATAAATACTTTGGACACAAGTCAGATCACATATTGTTAATCCATTTGATCAGTCCGATTAAGCAACGTTTGTGAATCTGATTTTTTTTTTTTTTTGATAGAAAATCTGAATCCAATTAATTGGGATCAGTCATGGTTTGAGTTTGATTTATTGCATGATATTTAAAAAGTTAGGAGGTTTAATAATGGGGAGCAATTTGCAACGATATTTAATGAGAATCGATGTTGCATATGTGGATTCTTATGTTAATGTTCTTATATTATTACAACACTATTATTAATATATTATAATAAAGATTTTCTTTTTGACACACTTTAGGGTGTCAAATAATTTGTAATCTTAAAATTTTATCATTTTAGTATAACTTTTTCTTTCAGTGATAAAAAATTCTATCATTGCACACATGTAGTCGAAAAATTTTAAGACAAAAGATATCCCTTGAGAGTGACATAATGGTAAGTTAAGTTTCAATAATTTTGAAACCTTTTTTCAATTGACTTAAAAAAAATTAAGAATAAAAAATTAAACAAATAAAGAGGGTTACATATTCTAAATACCCCTATAGATGTGTCATTTAGACAATCTCATTATACTAATGCAGTTGTTAAAATAGAGTACAATAGCTCTATATTGTTCCAATTTTATCGAATGTCTCCGAGGAAATGAGTACAATTGTTAAATAGCTAGAAATAACTCTTAACCAGAATACGAGTACAATATCTAATAATAATCCATTATGTTAATTTTTTCATTTAAAAAAAGAAAAAAAGTCATTCTCCTAACCCTTGTACCAAGCTTTTGGTAACCCTTTAAGAGACGCATCAAAATGCTTACTTTTCCTTGCGAATCATTTGCTTAGACCAAAATCACCTTTGGGCTAAAGGACTAAAGGAGTTTAGAAGAAGATCATATAGTTGGTAAAGAATGTAAGTTTCAACTTTTAAAGTCACAAGCACACAAATGTCTTCTGGCCCTTTAGAATTTTAGTGAGGAGATCTGGATTCAAAAAACCAGAGGGGACCATTTAATACATAAGGTGCACTCAGCATGAGGCTAAGCCCCATCTTACACAGGAAAATAATCCTCTGTTTTTTTCATCCATGTTTTTCCTTGTTTTGCTACTTGCAGAACGCAACACGTGGACAACTTTAAGACCAACGCACCGGATGTAATAATCCTCACCCAATTTTAACTGTTGGTCTCCTTGTTGTCCACGTGTCACGTTTTGCATATAACAAAACAAGGGAAAACATAGATGAGAAAAACAGAGGATTTTGATCCTCTTACACATGTATCTACACTTAAGCAAGCCCCAGTTTCCCAATGCCTCTCACCGCTTCCGTTTCTATTTGCTTTCCAACTAAACTTAAGCTGGCTCCACCTGGCATCACCGTTTTCCCAGGTATCGATCCCATCTTCTTTGTTAATTGGTATTGGCTAAAACGCCCTCTACCATATTGTTTTCCAGATTAAGTTCCTCCAAAAGACTTTACCTTCCATAATTTTTATTTCATAAAACCACTTCAGACAACATGTTATCTCATGTTTCAAGTTCCAGCTGTCCTAAGACATTTTTCCCCCAAATTATGTCCTCTCTCTCACTCCAAAACAAAAAGGCCAGCCCATGCGACCTATCACAATTCCTAAAAGTCAACCCTTTTGTCAAAGGTAACATGGTCACGGTACTTGCAGAAAAATAAGAATACGAAATGTCTAGAGCCCGATAAATGTTCACATAAATGATATGATTGACACGTGTTAAATAAGTTAATCCTGCTAACCAGTTACAACTCTGTTTAATATTATAAATATTTAAATAAATAAGGATAAATAATATAAATCCTAATATAAGCAGATTCCTCTTTTGATTCCGCTTAAAAATCTCGATCCTCTCTCTCTCTCCTTGCTTCTTCTTCAAGGTTGTTCCTTCTTTCTTCTTCCTTTTTCAACGCTCTCCAGTATAATTGAAGTTTTGTTTACTAATCTCACTGAAGATTTGCATCCATTGTAAATTCTCATAGGTTAATAATATCTACCCAGGAAGTAATAATAAAATCCTAGATATTCAAGAGCTTTGTTTACTTTATAAATTCAAACTTGTCCTCTGCCATACATGCAAGCTTTACTGTCCAAATCCCTTCTCTAATAATTAATATGTAAACATGGTATTTGGATATGTGCGGCCAAGTCTCTCATATGCTCAATGTCTGAAAATAGTTACGTTGATTTTTTTTTCTTACCTCATCCTATTTTGAGAGCAAAGCAAGAGAGAGAGAGAGAGAGAGAGAGAGAATTTTGAGATTTCCCCACAAAATCGAAGGAGGAGTCCGCTTATATTGGATTTTATTTTTTTATTCATATAAAAAAATATATTAGACAAGTTAAGTAATCACATCCGTCATCTCTCCACCCTAAAAACTAGGAATCAGTTACAATTTAAAAAACTAATAGATGATTTAGATTAATCTAATATTAAATGGACGGTTAATATTAAAAGAAAGTGAAAATAAGATTGCAATACGTACGTACTGCTACCACTCGCCCCGTACTTAAATGCATTTAGAGTTGAAAACTAATTGCATTGCAAAAAATTTCACGTCAATACAACATCAAAAATAAATGCCTTCGTGGTGTGCTTCCTATTTCACTAGCAAGATCAGGGCAACCATGAAGCCATGGTGCGTTTATTGACAGACCAATAGGATCTCTGGCTTTTTCTCTGGCATCTTCTAGCCAAGCTAGCTCTTATCAAAAATAGGGACCCCAGATCAGGCGGAATGGTGAAACCAGATTCATTTAGCTTATATCTGGAGGACTTGGGACAAGCTTAACATAGAAACTTCGATTCTATGGCACTCTTCAAGCCACTTCAAATGCACAAGCTTAGAGATGCTGGTACAAATCAATGCAAAAGATTGGAAAACCTGTTTGAGTGCAGATGCTGACAGGGATCGCACCAAGCCCAACTGTGGCCAGGTGTAGCACAATTACAAATCATGTCCACGTAATGGTAGAGACAAAATCCATAACATACTTCAGTAATTCTCAGCAAGATTAGTTCGAATTTTTTTTTTCCTTGCACTAATGAAATAGGGAAAGCATTAAAACCCATGTAAGCTATCAAAACATGATGCAGAAAACTGAACAAGACTAATAAGAACATATCCAGTTCAAACAACAAAAAGCGAGCATAGAAAGTGTAAAAGGAACCAGAGACTAAATGCAGGGGCGTACCCAGTGCACAAGGCTCCCACCACTATGGGTCTGGGAAGGGTCATAATGTACATGTAACAAAACTAGCAACAAAGCTAAAGCAGCAGCTAGATACTGTAGGATGATGTCAATAGTCACCAAGTCACCTAAACCTCGAGGAATCCCTCGAGTTTGAAAACTGTTTGAAAGAGAGATGCATGTAAATACTTATTCTTTTAGTATTGTGTATCAATTCTTTGCACATAAAGTGCCATGAAATGGCGATTGACAATTTGAAACATTAAGAAATTCCATGCTAATTCTAAGCTTAAATAGAACCTTACACTGACAGTCGTAATAGGAGTCGGCTATAGATTTAAAGAATAGAAGTATGTGCAAAGAAGATGAGAAGGAAAATTAATAAAAACTCCATCATCCAAGTACTAAGCAAACTTCAAAGCAAAGAATGCACAGCTTAATAAATAAAAAAATGCATTCAGTAATGGGCCATCTTTGCTCAAATCTTTACAATTTCAATGCAAAGAACCCATACCTGAGTTCAAGCTCCCTGACCTCAACAAGTTCTTTCCCGTGTGCATCTGTCCACTGCACTTTCCTCCTCTCAAAACCAGGGACCTCGCTAACTGTTTCATTTGATGTCTCATGAAAATTACCCTCCCCACTAGCTAATTGATTTGTAGTGTAATAGGAAGACTTCTTTAAGCTGCTCTTGAGACGAAACTTTTTTATACTTTTATCATCCCCGTGATGAGATCATGAGAGAGACAATCCTCATTCTTGTCAGAAACAGCAGGAGACACTGCCACAATATCCTGCTGCTGGACAGGACCCACTTTGGGTGGGGAGGGGCCCTCGAGTCCTCCAGAAGCGCGACCAAAGCAAACAAAGGCAGCGCATCCGCGGGACACCCGATTCTTCCTGGAAGCCAGCTGGAGGTCAGAATCAATTTTTTGCTCCATCAACTGGTATTGATTCCACGGTTACAGTCTCATGGGTCTTTCTTCGTTCTTCTCACCCAACAGAAGAAGGGTCAGCCCCTTGCTATATCCAGAAGTCCATTCCACAAATTCCTCCTAAACATTGAAAAAAAAAAATTCCCATGCCAATTAAGTTATTTAATGATGTTGTTTTAAGGAATACGTGAAGAGAGGAAGAAGTAGAAAATATATTAAACGGTCTGGGCAGTGAAGTAGCTTGGGTCTTGCCTGCAAATGATGACAAAACCAATGTAGACAAGTCGCATTTGCAGGATGGAAAACGAGGTTGGGATGTGGAGAGAAGCAGAGGTCTATCAGTAACGAATCTACATCCCATTGCTTGCTCTTCTGTATTGGTGGCCCATTGCGTTGACCAATGCCGCATTGCCACTGGGACCAAAAAGTTTTGGCTTGCTCCTATTCAACAAAAAAAAAAAGGCAAGAAAACTATGAGAATATTCCAGAAACTGGAGAGTGTTGAACAGTAGAATTAAAATTGTCAATAACATAAACAGAAATTGCAAACTCACGTTCAACAAAACAGTTAGCCTCTTTATCATTAACATTAGTAGAATCCAATAAGCAGGACCTCTCCAAAACAAGGTACTTGTCAGTCAATGAAGCCAGTTACCAGTAATCCCCGCACGAACACTTCCCATCATTAAAATGATGAAACCTGTTTGAGTCCCGCAAAACTATTTGCCGCCCAACAATCTTAGATATATATCCAAAGGCAGAGTGACAATCACCACAGACTCGAAGGTTTTTCATAATCCTGATAGGCAATGCTGATGTGCGAATGAGAACAAAAGCAACTGCAAGCTTCTCACTATGACAGCTCAGTAGCTCTTCCTTGCTCTCCACTTCAAGATCATACAATGCAAACTTCGTCTGAGGCACATAACCCAAATCTCTCATTTTCCTATTCATGTCCAATAGTTTTTCATAGATTTTTTCTGTGTCTGGGTGCGATTTATCACCTGCTACGAACACATGAACCCCATCTTTCATAGTTACCCAACTACACCCAGCTTCCTTCTTCACTGCAGCCTCTCTCATTGCAGCCCGAGCCTTTGCCACATCATCCCATCTCCCTCCAAAGGCATTCATATTCGAAACAAGAACATAATTCACAGCATTTTGAGGTTCCAAAGCCAAAAGCATCTCTGCAGCATGCCTTCCCAATTCTGTGTTAGCACCATTTACTCTACAGCAAGCCCCCAATATCGTCCTCCACATAAGAATATTAGGCTTCATAGGCATCCTTTTAACAAATTCCTCTACCATAGTGAGCTGACCCGCCCGACCAAGGAGATCCACCATGCATGAATAATGCTCCATCCGAGGAACCAAGCCATACTTATTGCTCATGGACTCAAAATGCTCAAGACCTTCATCAACCAATCCGACATGGCTACATGCAGATAAGACACCAACAAATGTGACATGGTCTGGGGGTTGACCTTCTTGCAGCATTTCAGAGAACAACTGTAACGCCTTTACACCAATACCATGCCGTGCATAGCCTGATATCATCGAATTCCAAGAAAACTCATTTTTCATTGGCATTAACCGAAAGGCCCTTGAAGCATAGTCTATCCTTCCACATTTCGCGTACATATCAACAAGTGCACTCCCAACTACAACATCAGTTTCCAAACAAGCTCTTATCCCACAGGCATGAATCTCCTTACCACGCTCTAATGCTGCAACAGAAGCACATGCACTGAGAACTGTGGCAAAAGTGAAACAATCTAGTCGCTGTCCCCTTTGCATCATAAACCAGACCAGATCCATGGCCTTTGGCAAACGCCCATTATGGATATATCCAGCAATCATGGAGTTCCAAGATACTTCATCCCTCCTCGCAAACATACTGGAAAATATCTTCTCACAGTCATCCATCTCCCCGCACTTCCCATAGCAAGAGAGAAATGCATTTTCGATAGCAATATCATCAGCAACACAATATTTTAGTGCTAGGGCATGAACCTGCTGGCCCAACTCACGGATGGAAAGTGCTGACACTGCTGCAAGAACATTTATGAAGGTCACTCTATTTGGACTCCAGCCAGATCGCATCATATTTAAGAAATACTCTATAGCTCCAGAGATAGATGCATCTGAATCAGCAAATGCTCCAATCATAGAATTCCATGAAACTTGATCGTAACCTGGCATCAAAGAAAAGACTTTCTGGCAATCAATGATGGATCCAGTTTCTGCATACAAACCAAGAAGAGAATTAGAAACTGAAACATCCAAATCAAGACCCAATTTGATCCCTTCACTATGTATTTGTGCCCCCAATTGGATGCACCCCAAGCTAGCACATGAACTCAAAGTGCTTATTAATGTAAAATTTGATGGAATCAATCCACTTCTCCTCATTTCACAGAAGCTCCTCACTGCCTCTCTGAAGCATCCATTCTGGTCGAGACCAGAGATCATGGAATTCCAAGAAACCAAGTCTTTAACACCCATGAGCTTAAAAACTCTACTGGCATTTGCAATGGCACCACACTTGGCATACATGTTAACCAGACCATTTGCAATTGCAACCTTGATTTCATTCATCCCAGTTCTGAGTACATATGCATGCACTTCTCTGCCCTTTCTCCTCCCCTCTATCGGCACCAAGAACTCAGCACAAGCACTGAGAAGAATCACATAAGAATCGCAGTTTATCCCTACCAAATCACTTGTCTCACAGAAAACTTGAGCTGCTTCTTCTCCTCTCTCTGCCTCACCAAACCAACCATCAGGCCATTCATGGAAACTGCATTTCTTTCACTCATCTGTTTGAAAATCTTCTTAGCATTATCAAGTAATCCAAACCTTGCAAATCCACTAACCAAAGCACTACCCACATACAAATCACTCAAAAAACCAGATTTTGTAACTCGATTGACGATTTGTTCAAGGAGGAAAAAACCAGCATCACTTGGAGTAGAATAAGCAGCGGTTATCAGGCTGCCAAAAGTATACTCACTAGGCTTGAAACTGACACCCAAACCCTCCCGTTGCATTGCCGAGAAAAGCCCAAATGCAGAAAATGCATCTCCTCTATGAGAATATACAGAAATGATAGAATTCCAAGATATTGAGTTTTTCAACTGTATTCCATCAAAAACACGGTGGGCATATACCGCAAGATCTAAGCAACAACTCCCATACATTGATATCAGTCCGTTACACACTACAACGTCCGACGCATACTGTGATTTCAAAACCAGAGCATGTATTTGCATCCCAAACTGAAGACCACAAGGGCCAGAATCCTGGCATGCCCGGAGTGCATTACCAAGTACATAGTGTGTGGGCACAAAGCCTGCATATAACATCGACCGGAACAGACGACAAGCCTCATCTGCCAAGCCTTGCTGCACATAGCCCGAAATCAAGCAATTCCACGTTACAACGTTTCTTTCAGGCAGTTCATCAAACAGGTCATGGGCAGCCACAAAATTACCCATTCTAGCATACAATGTGATGAGTGTGTTCGGCAAGAATAAGTAGCCAACAAGCCCACCCTTGATAATCTGTAAATGAAGACTCTTCGCATCTTTGGGGTCAGAAGAACCCGCATATTGACGAGCAAGATCCTCATAATGAGTTTCAGAACTAGGAAATGGGTTACTAACCGATTCTTCGGGTCGAACAGAGGCAGGTATGGGAGTTTTGGGCTGAGACTGAGATCTTTTATACCGGTCTACAAGCTTATACAATGGGATCGTCAACGAAGAAGGTAAGGTTTGTGAACGCTGAATAAGGTTATTACGTTCAAATAGAAGATCAGCTTTTGCTGTAAAGGATGAAGTCGAGATGCCAAAATTCGAATTGCAGGAATTAAATCTCTGAATGGGTGTACAAAGAGCGCGAATCATAGTCAGGCAAGGACAGACTTTTTTCTCATCAGTTTTGGAGTAATATCACTTCCAAAAGCCTCGATCTTATCTGATCCAGAAACTAGCCATCCGATTGGTACAACAATAGGTTACTGACACCCATTCAAGATTGTTAAGTGGTTCCTGTATAATCTTGACCAAATTTGGGGCATTAAATAAGGTGGGGGGAAAGCTTATGGTTCAACAAGGGTGCTTTCCCTCGAGCTTGGATACATTGGAACACGCATTCCTAGAATCCATGAATATTTGAAGCATAGTTAGTGAAAAAAAAAAAACTTTGTTCCGCATGGCATGTTTAAAATGGTTCAAAATTTAAATGGGGCAGCCAAAAATCCAGTGAAAATTTTCAAGAATGGAAATTTCGTACTTTCAACAATATAATTATAGACAGATAAATTGAGGAATGATTTCCTAAATGAATGCAAAAATGCATATAATATACACAACCATTTCAACCAACAATCATTTGCTTTGAACAATCAAATATTTTGAACACTTATCAAGTAACAACGAAGAAGGCCAAGAGAACGTAGAGGACTAACCGTCTACAGAGGCAATCAAAAGCTCAAATAGCAGTCATTTTGATATGGAGACAGTAAAATTGAGATTTTTCCAAGCATATATGGTCGATGGTGAGGTAGAAGGTTTGGGCCAACTCACAAGACGCATCTCCCGTTCTTACTTCACACTTTCTTTTCATTGAAAGATCCTCTCACAGTTTTTTGGGAATCTCATTTAACCATCTATTTGGGGCCTGAGGTGATGCAAATGCACGGGGCATAGGCCCTCTTGGACTGGGAACAAGCATGTTTTGGACATTTTTAAGGATCTTTTTGTGGTCTGAGGTGATCTAGACTGGGCAAGGCTGTCTTGGACTGGGAACAAGCATGTGGTGGACATTTTTATCTATCAAGTAAATCTAGGACCTCACTCTCCCTTTGAGACATTCTTCATGCAGGTGGGCTTGCACTTACAACAGGATAGGTACTATGACATGGTCTTCTCAATCAAATTGGCAGGATTTGGGCATGCAGCAATCAGCATTCTTGTTCATGACATCTTCAGGGATAGAGTTAGCTACATCTATTCAAATGTGAATGCAGCTGGAGCAGGGCTACTGTTAACAGTAAAAGGAATGAAACTATATGAGGGTGGATATAACAAGTAAGACAACTGTGTAGCTCTGAATTTTATTCAGAGTTGTTTTGGAAATGGATGGATGTAGGGTACTCCAAATACAGGTATCATCATCTCGATTAGTTTGGGAGACCCGGACGTAGTGTACCTATGCAACCAATTCCCCTACCCACTAAGAATTTCGATCTCGAGCAAGCTCAAGGATTTTTTGGATAATAAATACAAGAAATCTGGTGTGGAGAAAGTATACTGTCATACATGGGATACGGTCTAGAGAGAGAGAGAGAGAGAGAGAGATTCTTACGTCAGCTGCAGAGACCGATAACTCCGACCGTCGCACAGCGCTGCGCTGCGCTGCTCTCAGTTGCAGAGTCCGACAAGTCCGAGGGACGTGGGAACAAGGGATGAGGACCCCTAGCAATAGAGTGCAGGAGTCCCAGGAGGTCGTGGGATTCACCATGTGCATAACGGCCCAAGGGTTTAAATTTGTGATCATAATCAGGAACCAAACCATAACCAGGGTTTCAAGAATGGGCGAATCGGATCGAATTGCTCAATTCAGATCGAAATTGTGATCACCGATCTCCGTTATTTACCCTACTTTCTCTTTTTTATTTGTAAATTTTGTACGATTTGACATAAATGTGTTGATTGGTTCAATTCGATGTAAGAATTTTTAGGTAAAACCAAAACACAATCATTTAACTAATAGGTCTCAATTTTGAAACTAAAATCAAATCATTTATTGAAAGGTTTGACGATTTCGATGTAAACGATTCGATTCAAATTTCCGTAAATAATTTCGATTTGGTTTTCAAATCAGAAAGGCCTTGTCTATCATGAGTTTGAATGGTTGGTCATATTCCGTTTCTTGGTTTTATAGGCTTTGTGTAACTGAAGCTAATAATTGTACACATGCTTATCAATTTCAGTAAATCTATTTTTTACTTAAAAAAAATAAAAGAAAAACAAATGCTTAGAACCAATTTGGAATCTAAAACTGTCCAACCCATTAATAATTTGCGTTGATTCTTAGATTTAGAATTGATTGACAAATTGGGACGTTTTGGTCATGACCCCTAAGAACCAGAACCTATTGATATTCATGTGTGGGAGGATTTTGATATATACATTGATGTTGCCTTTCCCTAATAGTTTGAGGTTTTAAGTGAAAGAGTAATGAACAAATATACTGCGAATAAATGGATCCCGCCTGAAAGACTGTATATGCCAAAACCCAAGGAAAAGCAACATGTTGCCCTGGTTTTTTAGGCACTACAAATGCTATTGTATGAACCAAATCCTTCTCAGCTTGGAGTCAGGACCCTTTTTTGATCTCTTGGGAATGTTGTTGCTTCAGTTTGTATTCCTTATGGAGTGTTGAAGAACCAAAATCTTTTGGCTGTTTTTATCTATAGTTGTATCATTGAAACTGGCTCCTCAAAAGTTGATTTCGAGGTTGGAGAGAACCATGGAGAATGCTATGCTCGCAGACCTCACGAACAGCTTAATGTTTGGGTTGTGTTCGGTTTACATTCTCGGAACTGATTCTGAGTCTACAATTAAAGCATTTTGAAGCGAGAAAATATAGAAGAATCAAGTTTTCAAAATGCATTCTAGACCAGAATCTATTCCGAGAATGCATAACAAACACAGCATTGGTTTTCATCTTTTCCACATTTACATCCTTAGAATCTGAATCATTGGTAGCCAACTTTGATACACGAATAGATTAATGAGAACTAATCCATCAAAACCCACTTGAACAAATCATTCTACCTTCGATGGTGTAGTTTGTTGTAATGAAGGTTCCATGCCCAGATAGTACAAGGACAAATGAATAGTGAAGATACATTTTAAGATATTCATCAAATCCAGTGAAGTTACAGTGAATCACTAGAAGATTACAGAAAATAGATTGAATATGATTACAACAATTACGACAATGAGAAGGGAATGACAGTGATGATGATCAATCAGAAGAATCAATCCAGATCTAATATCCCAAAATTGGAGAAAAGGATCTTCACTTGATCAACAAAATCTGAACCTGTTGCGTACTCTGTTAGCAGCCCAACAGCAAAACCAAACATGGCCCATCTGCACAGCAACCATTCAACATAGAGCACCAGACATTTCGTCCAAAATGCAGATCAAGTCAAAAAAAATTCCAACAAAGAGAAAAATAATAATTTAAAAAAAAAATGAAGAAAACTGGAAATTGGATTTTTCTTTCTTCTCCAAGTCGAAGCATTTTCTATTACTATATCTGTATTATCAAGAAAACAGATCCTGGATCTAGTTGTTCTTTATCCAAACATTAGTGGTGCAGAAAGAGAGTATTGGTGGCCACAGGAGCATCCTTAGAGAACATCGTGTGGACAATCTCTTTGCTATCAGGGGGTTGCAGTTCATGAGTTGGAGGCCATTAGAGGAGGATCATTATTTTTGGATTAACGCGACTTTAACCTTTTGAAGTTGGTGAATTACACAGCTGTGGTGACATTATCTTAAGTTACCCCATTAACTCTTTGAAAGATAGACTACTTTTACTCGAAGTATGATAATATGAAAGTTGGAGGTATTGAAAGAACAAAATGAAAGCAAGAAATGACTCAAGGTGAAATAGTGTTGAAATGGCTGTGAATTAACACAAGATGTGGCTTTAGATAGAATGGATGGGTAGTACATGATTCAATTAGATGGGCCCAAGTAGTTGGGATGAAACTTATTGGAGTAGCATAAATCAAATTCTAGTCTTTCAAGCATGAATACCAGAGGCAATTAGTCACCACTTCACCTCACGATTTCCAAAGAGCACCAAAAGACATGAGATACAAATTTTCATTATGCACCTAATAAAAATTTTGTTCTCATAAGCTACAATATAAAAGAAATGAAGCAAAATCATACTGATGATGTCATGGACAAAGTCATTCAACATTGGGGTAACAGGCTTGGTTCATTTTTTGCATTTCAGCAAAAATCTTGAAGAAAATAGACAACCCTTTAGAGATAGGAGTGGCAGTTTTTCCCTTTTGGCTTGGTGGAGCTGAGCTGAGCTGAGCTGGGTTCCACTCTGTAGGAAATGTATAGGAAGTACATGCAGTAAACCAAGGGCCTGCATGAGCTGGACCGCCAACAAATAATAGGTACCCCCACGAAGGCATTACCAAATACATTACAATTCTATACTTTTGGAGTCCTCTTCACTTGAAGGTAATATAATTGACAGTGTTTTAAGGATTGGGAGCAGGAAGTGTAACTACGGGGATTCAGAGGGTGCCCCCCCACCCCCCCTCCCCCAAAAAGAAAAAACAAGCACCCTGAGAGCAACTAGGTGAAATAAATTGACTATTTATGCAGCTGTTCTGATTCATATTCTCATTTAGTTCCATTTCTATTCATCTGCAAACTTTTGAGGCAACCAACGTTTCCTTAAAGTAAAGAATTTGTTATTCTATTTTTTTGGGGCTCACTTGCATGGCATCAATCATGTAACCGAAAGAGGTTTGAAAATATAGATTTACAAGCATAATATTGAAGGGCACTAAACACCCCATGTGAGTGGCCCCATAGAGGTAAGAGAAGTCAAACTCAAAATCATAAATTTTCTGAGGTGGAATTCCCTTACCAACTTCATTCATTCTATGCAGTTGCAGTTTGATCTCTCTCTCTCTCTCTCTCTCTCTTTGTTTTTTGGTTTCCAGAGCCCCAACCCTCCCTCAAGAAGGGGAATGAGGAAAACTTTATTCATATTTAATGTGCTATCACTCATGGAAGGAGCATGAAACATCTCAAAATCCCATGATCTGCTTTCATTATATAATTAGCTGGGTTTTTGCATGCAGACTATGATTCTAGGTGGCAATGACACTACTGTGGTTACTTTCACATGGGCCCTCTCATTACTACTCAACAATCCTCACGTTTTGAAAAGAGCCCAAGATGAGTTGGACATGCACGTTGGCAGCGACCGACAAGTGGACGAATCAGATATAATTAAGTTGGAATATCTCCAAGCAATAGTCAAGGAAACATTGCGTCTCTACCCTGCAGCTCCACTAGCTGCCCCACATGAGGCCATAGAAGAGTGTACCATAGCTGGTTTTCATGTTCCAGTAGGAACTCGTATACTGCCAAATCTCTATAAGATTCATAGGGATCCACGTGTATGGTTGGACCCATCTAAATTTAAGCCAGAGAGGTTTCTCACAAGCCATGTGGATGTTGATCTTCGAGGTCAGCACTTTGAATTAATCCCTTTTGGCTCTGGTAGGCGAATGTGTCCAGGGCTTTCATTTGCTCTTCAAGTCCTACACTTGGGTCTGGCTCGTTTGCTTCATGAGTTTGAGTTTGCAAATCCTTCCAACTCACCTGTGGATATGACAGAGAGCCCAGGGCTTACCAATATCAAGGCAACACCACTTGAAGTCCTCCTCAGCCCACGTCTTCCTCCTAAGCTTTATGGATAGAGTACTCTTACTAGTTTTATCCAATACCAATGCGTCATGAGGCATCTTATCTTGCTAGATGCATCCAATAACTCCTAAGCTTTATGGAAATAGCTGATGGGAGTTATAATGATCCTCTGTGAAGTTTGTTGTCATGTTAGGATTTTTCTATGGGTAATAAAAAGGCTATCTAAAAAGAATAGAGCCATGTTCATACAAAAACAAGAGTTATCTTAGAGTGCACTAGGAAGCTTCTATGGAAGTATTATTTTTCATTTCATGAGGATGGGTTGGTCATTTTACCCCTTCCATGTGTTTGCATGCAAGAGTCACTCTCTTCCACATAAATTACCTTTCCTGAAATTAGATTAGGTTCGTGTACGAGAATTATTCTCATACCATTTTTAATGGGAACATGATCCAGACATCTATGAATATTTTATTTATTTATTCTTTTTTCAAAACAATATAAATAAAAATCTAAATCTGTATGGACATAGCCTAGGCCCTAGTAGGGTCAGAGAACCTTTACCCATATATATATATATATATATATACTCTTTCGGGCATTTCTTCAAAGGGTACAATTGCTTGGAATTTGACCAATTGAGATATCCGAAAACAATATTTTATTATTTCTTCATTTGAGAAAGAGATCTTTATTCTATTTCTATATTATTTCTAGATCCAAGAACTAGCCAATTAATTACAAATAAAAAAAGAGGGAATAGATCCATAGGTTTGATACCTTGTTATAGAACCTATGCTTGATAGAAACATCAGATCGGATAGAGTCGACAAATGAGGTGGGTATATATGGCATAAGAATGTTATTTATAGGTGAAGGTACACACTGGTAGACATGGCCAATGGGACGATGCGTGCGAGCATCTTCATCGCGGCATTTTCTCACCAGCTATGTCTAGGTGTAGACACACGCTATCGGGTAGCGTTCTTTCTTCTATATATATATATGCACTTGCTCCCATTGTTTGCGAGTGCTAGTGTGTATGTGCACGATCAGGTAGCTTTCTCTCCGCCTAAATATGTGAGGAGAAAGAGCCCTACTAGTTTGGTGTTGCCTACGCCCAGACACAGGCAGGCACAAGAAGACCATGTTGCCCCTCCGCCTCATGCAATGAAGATGTTCCCATGCGTCCTCTCACTAACTCCTCGTATTGGTATTGCTTACACTAGACTGACAAGATTCTTTCTCCCCATAAATATATATGACTAAGGTTTTATGTTCACACATAAGGGAATACACCCCAAAACAGGTGTGGTGCATGCCTCGGACAGAAAACTTTGTATATATATATATAGGGAAAAGGACAGGCATGCTAGCAGGATACCCAGGTATCAGGTATGCTAGCAAGCCTTGACCGTTGGATTAAAAGGGCCAAATCTACACCGTTGGGTACTAATTGTCTTACGTAATCTATCCAACCCCGACGCTCATCGGTGTAATCTCCTATGAACTCCTTCAACTTATCCTTCACTCTCTCACACAACATCGCCACTCCCTCGCTGCTAAAATTAAGCCTAAATATCCGATCGTCGACTAGATTGTGCCGCTAAAATTGACCCTAAATGTCTGATACTCCTTCAACTTATCCTTCACTCTCTCACGCAACATCACTGCTCCCTCGCCACTGAAATTAACCCTAAATGTCCGATCGTCGACTAGATTGGGACCTTCCATATCCTAATTTTTGCTATAAAAAGTAAGGGAATATATCAAAGCTCTAGGCTGAGTTAAAAATATACTCTACTTCGTCTCTTCTATGGTGATTCTCAGACAACTAAGCTCCAAAGACCATAAACCTTGAAATCCTAGAATTCCTTAAATCGATTTTACGAGACGTGCGGCGAGGTTACTTCAATGAATCCAAAACGAAACTTGATCAACAATATATAATGAAGAAAGATGCGTATATGTATAGAAAATTTTTTCCGA
This sequence comes from Macadamia integrifolia, assembly GCF_013358625.1. Classification (NCBI taxonomy): domain Eukaryota; kingdom Viridiplantae; phylum Streptophyta; class Magnoliopsida; order Proteales; family Proteaceae; genus Macadamia; species Macadamia integrifolia. The sequence goes on along the minus strand of NC_056559.1, from coordinate 34,422,490 downwards.
TCAAATTGACTTTTTTTCCGACAAGAACTTCCTCTACAGTGGGGAAGAACCCCCGACTCCCCAAGTCCCACTTGATTTCTAGGGTTAACAATGCTTCTATTGAATAAGAAGGAAAAAAAATTCGGTCCTCTGTCGGCTTTGATCAGACGAAGCAAGAACATCTAAACCAAAAATTGATGATATCTCAAGAAGACAACGAATAATTGGGGTTTAAAAGATCGAAATGCGGAGAGAAAAACTGTGTAAGGTCGAACCAGCGTTCGCCTTCTCTGGAGTTCGCTTGTTCTCTTTGTTTGGAGATCCCACCGGAGTTCGCTTTCTCCAACTAGATCTGGTAAAAGGAATGACTTTTCGACTGAGAGAGAGAGAGAAGAGAGAGAAAGAGGAAGAGGAAATGTATAACAATAGTGGATTGAAAATTTGTATATCTTCTTTTCATCCAACGGTTTAATTCAAGTTGATCAAATCCTACAACTAATATCCTTCAGCATTCCTAATTCCTAGGTGCTATATATATATATATATATATAAATCCTTGTTGTTTTCTCCCCAATGTGCTTGGGGATTAAGGAATGGCAGGTAAAAGTCACCATTTGTAACGTTGAACATCCCATTTCTGTTGTGTGGCGAAAACAATTGGGCTGCCAATAATTGTAATTACTTATCATCGTCATAATGAACGTTTCTATCCCACTCTACAGCCGCCTTAGATATTTTTTTTTTTTTCGTGTTTGGCTGCTTCTATGTCCTTATCGCCCCATAAGGAAATGAAGAATTTTTGGCCATGAAATTAATTTATGTACGTCAGAAATTTCAAGTTCCTTCACATGCATCCAAGGTTCTTAAAACTCGCAACGATCATGGGAACCAATACCATTTTGGAATGATCTGGATCAGACCATATCGAACATATCTATCCATACACATGGAATGAGATTGGAAAGGTAAGGATTAGGTATATCCATCAATACCATTCCAACGATTCCTTTTCGTTTTTTAGAACCATGCATGGACACATTTAACTAGAGCTTCTCCACCTTTAAAACTCAGAAGGGGGCCTGAACCCACAAAGTTAACTAACTATGGATTCTCTTCTTCAATTCCCAACATTTATGTTCTTCTCCTTCCTGTTATTTCTTTACTTCTTGCTTCAATGGAGGTCAAGGAATACAAAGCTCAGCTGTAGCAAAAAAAGGGTTTCTCCACCAGAAGCCGCCGGGGCATGGCCAATAATGGGTCACCTCCATCTGTTAGGAGGTAATTCCATTCCTCACATTACTTTAGGAGCATTAGCTGACAAATATGGGCCAGCTTTCACCATTCGACTTGGCATGCATCCTGCTTTGGTGGTTAGTAGTTGGGAGGTAGCAAAGGAATGTTTTAGTACAAACGATAGAGCTCTTGCCACAAGATCCAAGGCAATAGCCACAAAGCTCATGGGTTATAACTATGCTCTTGTTGGCTCAACTTTTTATGGAACTTATTGGCGTGAGGTACGCAAGATAGTCATGCTCAAGCTTCTCTCCAATCGCCGCCTTGAGATGCTTAAACATGTTAGAGCCTCGGAGATAGAAGCCTTCACAAAAGACCTATACAAGATGTGGGTAGAGAAGAAAGGTGGCCAAAATATACAAGTCTTGGTTGATATGAAGAAATGGTTTGCAGATTTGACACTTAACATTATTGTTCGAATGGTGGCTGGGAAGAGATACTTTGGCATAGCAAATACTGCCTCTGATGCAGAGGAGGCGTTTCGGTGCCAAGAAGGAGTTAGAGATTTTTTTCATTACACTGGTCTATTTGTGGTTTCAGATGCATTTCCCTTTCTTGAGGGATTGGATTTGCAAGGATATGAGAAAGCTATGAAGAAGAGCGCGAAAAACTTGGATTCTATAGTTGAAGGATGGTTGAAGGAGCATAAGAAGAAGCGATTATCTGATGCTAATTATGGTAAGGCCAAGGGTGATCATGATGATCAAGACTTCATGGACGTAATGATATCCATCATGGAGGATTCAAACCTCTCCTCACCAGATTATGATGCTGATACGGTCATCAAAGCTACTTGCCTAGTGAGTACATGATTTTTTTTTCTTTTTTTTTAATCTTTAAAGCCATTCTATTGACATCATCCATCTGAAGAACCAAATTGTTGAATCAGACCCATCCAATCATGAGAAGTTTTTTGTGGAAGAGTCATCACATGAAAAGTGCTTTATACTATTTATGTTCTCACGATTAGGCTACTTAACTCTTTCATAGCATTTTTTCCCCAATTGCAAAAGCTTTACTTTCTATATTACATGAATTGTGTTGCAGAATTTATCTTGTTTGATTTAGGGACCTCTCCTTCTTTTTTTGAGCGATTGTCTTTCTGGGTGTTTTTGCGTCTTTTTCTCCTTAATATTTACAAATTATCTATAAATTTTTATTTTTTTTGAATAGTTTGAATAAATTATTTCTCCTTTCCAAGTTCATCATCTCTAATGATCTTTATGTAATTAACTGTTTATTTTGCAGAATGTGATTCTTGGTGGCAATGACGCCACTGTGGTTACTTTCACTTGGGCCCTCTCATTACTACTCAACAATCGTCAAGTACTACAAAGAGCTCAAGATGAGCTGGACATGCATGTTGGTAGGGACAGACAAGTGGAGGAATCAGATATAGTTAAGTTGGAATATCTCCAAGCAATAGTAAAGGAAACATTGCGTCTCTACCCTGCAGCTCCATTATCTGCTCCACATGAGGCCATAGAAGAGTGTACCATAGCTGGTTTTCATGTTCCAGTAGGTACTCGTATAGTTTCAAATCTTTATAAGATTCAAAGAGATCCAAGAGTATGGGTAGACCCATCTGATTTTAGGCCAGAGAGGTTTCTCACAAGCCATGTGGATGTTGATCTTCGAGGTCAGCACTTTGAATTAATCCCTTTTGGATCTGGTAGGCGAATGTGTCCTGGGATTTCTTTTGCTCTTCAAGTACTGCACTTGGGTCTCGCTCGTTTGCTTCATGAGTTTGAGTTTGCAACCCCTTCCAACTTACCTGTGGATATGACAGAGAGCCCAGGGCTTACCAACATCAAGGCAACACCACTTGAAGTTCTTCTCAACCCACGTCTTCCTCCTAAGCTTTATGGATAGAATACTCTTAATTGTTTTCTCCAATACCAATGCGTCATGGGGCATCTTGTCTTGCTAGATGCATCTAATAATTTCTAAGCTTTTATGGAAATAGCTGATTGGAGTTATGATTAATGCTGGTTTGTGGAGTACTTTGTTGTTATATTAGGATTTTCTTTATGGGTAATAAAAAGGTTATTTATAAGGAAAAGAACCATGTTCATACAAGAACAAACCTTATCTAAAGAGGAGCAACAAAATAAGAAACCTAAAGACTATGTTTGGTAGTCAAGAAAAAAAAATTAGTATAAAAATATAATAAGACAAAAATTATAATTACATAATGATTTTTTTAAGTGTCCTATTTGTATTCATAACTTTTTGGATTTTTATTTTTTCCTTATCGTCCAAACATAACCTAATGGGTATGTATTATGGACAATTGAGTTGTTCAGTTGGTTAAGTACATGTCTTGTAGTAGCAAGCCTAGGATTTGGTCTCAAGTTTGAGTCCCCCAACCCCAACCCCCGCCCCCGCCCCCGCCCCCACCCTCGACAAGGTTTGAGAAGATAGAATTAGGCTTGGGAACGATAAAGGTTGATGTTGATCCAAATCGGATAGAGATACCGTTGGGTTCAATTAAAAAAAAAATATATATATATATATATATATATCATACTATTATATAAGTGCATGTACTCATGTTTTGTGGCTAAACTTTTCTTGGACTATTTTACCTATTTTTCTTATATAAATATCATATCTCTCCTACTATCATTCTAGTCATTTCTTTTTAATTTTATATTATTATTTGTACCCTATATTTTTTAATATTTCAATAAATTCTCAAAAAAAATTACTTCCACTCTCTTTTGGCTCACTTTTCTTTTTCTTCAAAATCTCTTTAACTCACCTATCCCTCGTGTTCCTCCCCTACCAATAGAAAACTTCCATTCTTAGATTCTTTCCTATCTCTCCATTCCCTCTCTTTAACTAATTAAATAGGTTACCTAATGGCTCTCATACGTCTCTCCCTCCTATTATAGGAAATCTACTCTCCCTTTCCATCTCTCCAATGGAAAACCTTCCTTTTAAATAGATTCTCTCTCCATTGCGTCTCTCTCTTTTTCCCTCCTCCATCTCATTGCTATCTTCTACGATCTGGTTGAAGATACAATATCTTTTTTCTTTTTTTTTTGGGTAGGAGAAGATACACAATCCTACTATATTATTATTGAAACCGTAAGCGCTTCTGTGATTATCATACCTTCTTCCTCTTATTGATCATGTTCCATAAGCAGTTTAAGTTCAAAATTTGTTTTTTTCTTTCTAAATTTCTTTTCTTATCTTCCTTGTTGGAGGTGTTTTTGTGATGGTCTCAAGTGCGAAATACATTCACTGTACTCCTCTGTTCCTACTTCTTCTAAGTTCTCTCTCTCCCCCCACTTAGGGTTTTTGTTGATAATGATTATTGAATTTGTTGATTACTTGAAACTCCAGATGGAAATTTATGAGTTTTTATTTAATTAGAAAATGGGTGCAAAGGATATGAATTTGCTTTTTTCTGTATGCATATTTTATTTGCAGGTGTAATGGATCTTTTATCGATATTCTGTTTATCTTATGTTGAGACTCGAGATACCAAAATAGGGTTTGAATTGCTTATGCCAAGGTATCCAAAGATTTTATATGCTCCTACTCTAGGTAGAATCATGTTATCAATTGATGATTTTGCTCTTGCATTCCAAAGGTTTATTTTACTCAAGTCATCATCTTCTTATAATTCAATTTCTTAAGCCCTGTATACTTTGGTTATGCTTCCTGATGAGCACAATAATATGTGAAATCTTAAGGATATAAGTGTACATTTTGCTCCACTTTGGATAGTATTACTTTTATTTTTCTTGTTTTTTTTTTAGTTTCCAAGTCTACAAGAGAAAATGCTTAAAGTGAATCAAGAACCAGTCCAAAGGTGGGACCCACTCATTGGTACCATATCCTCTCTCCTACAAAATCCTGAAGATTATTTTCTCCCCTTGCCACCTCACAAGATCTTGAAGATGCTATGCAGAGATTCCTTTATGATTTAATTAAGATTGCAAGATATTGGTGAATATTGTAAGGAAGAAATAGAATTTGTTAATTTTGGAAACAAATTCTCTCTTTCCTCACACAATATCTCAGAGAATGAGGATTTTTTCCAAGATTTAATTTTGTTTTATTTTCTTTCTTTTCTTAAAAAAGACTTGTAGAAGGAAGGAGGCTAGAAAAAAATCCTATAAAAGCCCCTTCCTCCCCCTCCTATTTTATTATTCCCCTTAGTTTATTTTCTAGTTTATACTTAGTTTTCTTCCCTCTCTCCCTCTCTCACTCTTTAGTTTCAGTTCTTCTCTATTTTTGCTTTAATCACTTTTGTAATAGTTTTTTATGTCAATTAATGCAAGCACTCTTTTATTCTTATTCAACCTTTTATATTTATGATTTATGCAATTGAGTTGTAATTTTTAAAGTTATAGTTCTAGGCTTAGATCTAGGTGACAAGATCACGAGCCGTGGAGCCTCTTTTTTTTTTTCAAGTTCATTTTTTTTTAAGATTTGTTTTCTCTAGTATTAGAAATTTTAGATTTGGTTTATTCCAGATCTGGTTTTTAGTACTGGTAGTATCTCAAATCACCCAAGCTTTCAAGTTCAAGCATTGATTCAAGTAAGTAGGCTCATTTAGTAGTCTTCTCTCCCCCCTCTCATTCCCTCTTCTGACTGCCATTTCTTTCTTAATTTATGATTTTAATTTTAGTTGTTACATTATTGCTATCCCTTTCCCCTAAGGTTCATGCCTTCATGGCTAGTGTATGTGTTGGCTTTGCCCCTCCTAGCCATATAACCATCAATTTATTGCTTTTATTTTAATTGTCTCCCTTTCCCTAAAGCCAAGTAGAGTAACCCTTGTAAGAGTGACTCTCTGGTCAAGTAGGGAATCTCATATTATGATGCATCCCTCGGGCTAAGTAGAGAAACCTACTTGTGAGTCTCTCTCTAGCTTTCTCCCCTTTCTTTTACTTTATTTTTATTTCAGTATTTTTTTTCTTTTATTGTTTTTTTTTTTAAATTGCGTGGGTTGTTTATTTTCAGTTATTTATTTATTTAATTTTAATTGCATGGCTTGCGTCTTTAAATTTTTAGATGACGAATGGTTAGGACGTTATTTTAGATACATATGTTTAGGACGGTAATTAGAATTAGATCACAACCATTAATCGGTTCACTTTTGCATTATTAAAAGAAATAAAAAAATAAAATAGCTGCTCTCCCTGTGTTCGACCCGTAGCTACACTAATCCGTATGCTTGCGATTACATTTTAAATCAAAACATTTTCAAGTTTATTTGTAACAATTTTGTTGCAGACTTTTACCACTATCTGTTGGATTTATCGCACAGTACATGTTGTAAACAGCTCTGGGGGTGTTGATTTGAAAGGCATTTATGTTTTATCCTCAGGACGTGTGTTGTGGCTGCCCAGACTTCAAGCTATGCCAACTTCTTGAGCAAAGGGGATGTGGCCTTGAGTAAACTTAGCCTAGAGTCATCGACTTTTAGCCCCAAATGAAAATTTTCATTTGGGAAGTTTTTTTTTTCTGTGAATCTTGTGTCAATAGTAATAGGAATGTAGATTGACACCAGAAGTTAAATATGATTTCCAGAGGATACTGAAGCTTGCTCCATTCAAGTTTGGGCTCAATTTGTGTTCCAACTACTAACCCAATGAGTTCACACACCCAATTTTATAATTTTCTGATTTTATTAGTGAACCTCCAAAATGTGACTTGTTTACTGTGCTGTCTACTCCTAGTTGATTGCTGGGCCTGGCTCCATTATTGGAAATTTGGATATGCGCTGTAACCTGTCAACCCAATTGAGTCCAACCTTTTATGCCCTACAGCCATCTCTAGGGCTAGGGTGTTGGGAGTTGGGACAACACATGTGAAGATGTTTTTGTCATCAAGCTCACCGACCATTCCTCCTAAAACCATTATATAATTGATTTCTATTGGGGCACATACCGCAGAATCACATCTTCCTTGGGTAGGAAACACTCAACCTCCATTTCCGGAAAGTGTACACTAAATCATTCTATGTTGTGAAGCCGAAGCTCAACAACAATGGGATCTTTGTCATTCAAGTGGGTATTATACTTCCATTAATTAGCTTCCGGTTCTTTCTTCTTCAAAGCTTTTTCTCCTTAGATGATTTTATTTTCCCTTTTTTTTTTTTATAACCACAGGCAGGTGTACTTACCTACGAGTAGGTCTTCTCATTCTTCAATCAAATTTAATGTCCATTTATAAGACACTGATATATAGTATTATACATTGGAGGGCAATAAGGTCATTTTATATGAAGTGGAGAGAGTTAGACACAATGATGCTAGCATACCCTACCCCATTAGTAAAGAACCTTTTTCCCTTAAAAAAAAAAAATAATTGTTGATTATGTTCCTCATCTATTTTCTGAATCTCATAATACCGGCACATAAAAACCATCTACGACCAAATAGAACGAAATGGGAAGCACTCACAATCGAAATTTTTGGGCTTCTGACATTTGAGCTCTTGGGTTTTTCTCTTTGCTCAAGCGGACTTTTTTTCTTCAACAATGGATTATGGCATTTTCATTACAATAGGACTGAGATCACAATGATCTAAAGGCCCTTGCACTCAAAGTCTTTTGGCTTTTGGGATTTTAAGTTTTCTTTTCGTCTCTTAGATTTATTTTTCTTTGGCAATGGGTTATGGCATTTTCGCTGCGTTGGGATTGAGATTTCCTTGATCTATAGTACTTGATGTAGACTTTATTTTATTATCTTGCTAATGCACTTGAATCCCTGAATCCTTTTCTTTTCTTTATGAGGTTTGAGTAGTGAGTGCATCTCTTTCCTATGTATTTTTGTTTCTATTTTGTGCGCAATGCTATGATTTGACCGAATTGAAGCTAATTTATGCAAGAGAAAATATGAAACTGAAATTGTTATCATGGATAGTACATTTCACAAGAGGCCTTGCTTCTTCAAATTTTGTTTCCTGATCTTTAGAATAGACCTTTGGTAATCATTTGAATCCTTCTATCTCTTTGTTTAGAAAATTGTTTGTAATCTTGACCTTAAGTTCTTATTTTTTGGTTTTTGAGTATTGGCATTTTTTCTTGTCAGGATTTCCATGCCTTGCTAGAAGTTCTTGAGTTTTGAGCTTTGAATGTGGTATGTGTAGAGCTATCGGAAGGCCCTGAACTTGGCTTTTGAATTACTTTACAGGGTCGGATAATGTTGACAAGGGGGAGAAAAACAGTTTAGTTGATGGCCTCATAATTGCTACTGTCAGGTGTAGCTTAGATGGAAAAGTTATTAACAATAATAGTAATACTTTATCATGTCATGCCTTAACACCATTCGAAGCAGAAGAAAGGATGTTTTCAGAGGAAGATGCAACAATGCCTTACCGGATTCCTTTTGTATAGAACTATCAGAGTCAAGTTTGGTGGATTCCTTTTGTATTTTTCAAGAATTTCTCTTGTACTTGGAGATCATTTAGCTGAATCATTGATTCTCTTGGATTGGTTTACCATTGAGTGGGTTGATTTTTTGAGTTTTAAATTGTCACAAACAGCCTTAGGTCAGCAATCCGGCAGCCCTTAGTTCAGAATTATCTTATTTGAAGCTGTGCAGTAGCAAGGTGTAGGAAAATCAGTTGATTGGTTTACTTTTTTTAAAGATGTTGTGTGTGCATGTGTTATTACTTCTCAGGTTTCATTGTTGTGGGAATGTCATGTATAAAAAATATTTTAGGTACTTTGGTATTCCATCTTCTAATTGTAGGTGCAATTCTATGTTTTCGGTTTTACTTTTAATATCTTCTAGTTGTAATGGTACTTTTGCCTTACAATTATTGTATAATTTTTAGAATAACAATTATTATCCCTTTTCGATAGTGATTATGGATGCTTATTGTATTTTTTTATGAGGCTAAAGAAATACATTCATTACTAAATTATACCTTCATTTTCTCTCTAATAGAAGCATAGTTCCTGGCAAAAGAGCATGGGTTAGCTATGAATATTATTATATTTCATTTTGGTTTTCTTCATCTTTCTTTAATAATAACTTTATAATTTATATATATGCGACTTTTGCTCAATTGGCAGAATACTTGGGGTGTGGGAAATTATTCCACACCTCAAGAGGATGGTGGTTCGAATCCACCAAGTTCCTTCTCTATAATTTACATTTTAATCTTACTGATTGGATCATGGGAATTGGTATTTCATTATATAGAGAATCCAATAGCTTACAAAATTGAATAGGACCCTATCTAACTTGTTTAATTTTGATTATATGTTCATCTTTATTATTTTATAATTCATAGTGCATAATTTCCTTTATGATACCTTTGTTGTATACTGGTTGTGCTATTCCTATAAGCTCTTTTATTAATTTTGTAGATTATATTATTGAAAATGATTTGACATTTGAATATTTAAATCGGTGTTATATCCTTAGAGCTTGATTTTCTCTCTCTCTCTCTCTCTCTCTCTCTCTCTCTCTCTCTCTCTCTCTCTCTCTCTCTCTCTCTCTCTCTCTCTCTCTCTCTCTCTCTCATACACACATAAATTTTATTTAGATGTATAGGAGATCAGTTCCTAATTGGGTTAAGCACTATTTACCTTATTTGGTTTAAATGTTGGTGAAATCGTGTACTGTTGAAATATCTAGAAAAAAGTGAAAAATTATATCATCATATTAGAACAATAAATCTTTCAATCAAGAAACCTTCAAAAAGCAGATAAGTGAAAATACGATGAATGTGTAATTATTTTTCCCACAAACACAGTAAAAAAAATGTTTTGCCACACGTGCAAATGCACGTTTATTTCTTACTAGTATATATATATATATATATATGCCCTTTATTCACATCAATATGATATCGGCCTAGAATTGGGGTCAATTAATACTTATACCAATTCAATCTCATCGATTCAAGCTGATCCAAATTGATTCCTCAAACAATGTCCCGACTGGCATTTGTAGAGTTAGTTGCTATTGCCGTCCATAGGAGGCCAAGCATCCTAGTGGACTATGGGCCCTTTTAAGAATGAAAATAATAATAATAATAAGATACACATTATGTCAAGTTTTCAATGACACCCAATTTCTAACAAAAAATATGACCATTGAAATCTTAAAGAATAGCAGCCGTACGTACTAACCTTTGAAGCTTTGAACATGATATCTGATCCACTTCAAAAAATAATTGCCTCCAAATTTGAATAAAGGAATTAGTCTGGTTCATGACCTTCTATGTTCCTTTCGGTCCAAATATAATGGATAGTGATAGCAAAGGCATTTCTAGCAATCTACTTGATGGATCATGATACAAATTTATGAGTGTAACTTTTTTTCTTTCTCTCCTCTTTACATGAAATTATTTTTCTGCCTTCCTATAATCAATGTCATTTATCACGATTCATTGATGAGATCTCCTATGTCGTTTGCTCACAAAACCACCATATTTGTTCAATTTATTCTTCTTAACTTGGATTCCATGAGATGGCCTTTAAAAGTTTTAGCATAAACAGTAGGGATTCGCAAATCTACTAGAAGTAAATTTTGTGTATATAAAGTGCCATAGCTGTCTCAAAAAAATGACAATGTTCCATCTTGGAGTAGGGACAACTATCACTAAAATGAAAATGGAATCCAAGAAAGCTAGACCCGGTACAAAGTCCTTAGTCCTATCCACCCAAGGTGATTGGGAGTAGGGAATGGCAGGTAGAAGTCAACATTTGTGACTTGACCCTTGGAAATTTAGCACACAATAACAATCCACCTAATTAAAGATGAACATCCCATTTCTGATGAAGTCAAAAATTGTCAGTAATGGTAAGTCACTAATCATGGCCCAAAATACTATGAGGACCACAAAATAGTTGGGCCATGAAACTGCTTATATATGCGACAAGTCTCAAAACCAAAATACTATGAGGACCACAAAATAGTTGGGCCATGAAACTGCTTATATATGCGACAAGTCTCAAAATTTCTCATAAGGGGGGTTGAATCCATAGACCTAACAGCTATGCATTCTCTTTTTGAATTCTCAACAGTAGTCTTCTTCTTCATCCTGATATCTCTTTACTATTTACTTCCATGGAGGTTAAGGAGTACAAAGCTCAGCAATAGCAATAAAAAGGTTGCATCAGAAGCTATTGGAGCATGGCCAATAATTGGTCACCTCCATCTGTTAGGAGGTAATTCTATTCCTCACATTACTTTGGGAGCATTAGCTGATAAATATGGGCCAGTTTTCACCATTCGACTTGGCATGCAACCTGCTTTGGTGGTTAGTAGTTGGGAGGTAGCAAAGGAATGTTTTAGTACAAACGATAGAGCTCTTGCCACAAGATCCAAGGCAATAGTTACAAAGCTCATGGGTTATAACTATGCAATACTTGGCTTAACCTTTTATGGAACTTATTGGCGTGAGGTACGCAAGATAGTGATGCTGAAGCTTCTCTCCAATCGCCGCCTTGAGATGCTCAAACATGTTAGAGCCTCAGAGATAGAAGCCTTCACAAAAGACCTATACAAGATGTGGGTAGAGAAGAAAGGTGGCCAAAATATACAAGTCTTGGTTGATATGAAGAAATGGTTTGTAGATTTGACACTTGACATTATTGTTCGAATGGTGGCTGGGAAGAGATACTTTGGCATAGCAAATACTGCCTCTGATGCAGGGGAGGTGTTAGATCAAACACCAGGAAACACGAATAAAGGGAGACAATAGATCCGTACGACACAGAGATTTAACGAGGTTCACACACTAGGGTGGTGTGCTACGTCCTCGGGCGAAGAAGAAGATGATTCACTATGCAGAAGAGAGATTACACCCTAATAGCGGCGAGGAAGAACTCGCCCTGAAACCCTAGCTTCGTGAAAACCCTAGAATACAATGACTTTCTCAACAAGCAACAGTACATTATATATACTCCAAAAACGTGGGCCCAACCCCTCTGCTTCCATCACAGATCTCAGAAAAATTCCCATTCAGGTCGCCACCAAAATATGTCGGATCGGGTCAATCTTCAAAAAGGGTCAAGAATTCGAGACAGACTTAACAGGAGGCGATGCCAAGAAGGAGTTAGAGATTTTTTTCATTATGCTGGTCTATTTGTGGTTTCAGATGCATTTCCCTTTCTTGAGGGATTGGATTTGCAAGGATATGAGAAAGCTATGAAGAAGAGCGCGAAAAACTTGGATTCTATAGTTGAAGGATGGTTGAAGGAGCATAAGAAGAAGCGATTATCTGATGTTAATTATGGTAAGGCCAAGGGTGATCATGATGATCAAGACTTCATGGACGTAATGATATCTATCATGGAGGATTCAAACCTCTCCTCACCAGATTATGATGCTAATACGGTCATCAAAGCTACTTGCTTAGTGAGTACTTGATTTTTTTTTTTTGTTAATCTTTAAAGCCATTCTATTGACATCATCCATTTGAAGAACCAAATTGTTGAATCAGACCCATCTAATCATGAGAAGTTTTTTTGCGGAAGAGTCATCGCATGAAAAGTGCTTTGTACTATCTTTGCTCTCACGATTAGACTACTTAACTCTTCCATAGCATCTTTTTCCTTTGCTGCAGAATTTGTCTTGTTTGATTTAGGGATCTCTCTTCCTTTTTTTGAGCGATTATCTTTCTGGGTGTTTTTACATCTTTTTCTCCTTAATATTTACAAATTATCTATAAATTTTTTTTTTTTTTTTTGAATAGTTTGAATAAATTATTTCTCCTTTCCAACTTCACCATCTCTAATGATCTTTATGTAATTAACTGTTTATTTTGCAGAATATGATTCTTGGTGGCAATGACACCACTGTGGTTACTTTCACTTGGGCCCTCTCATTACTACTCAACAATCGTCAAGTACTACAAAGAGCTCAAGATGAGTTGGACATGCATGTTGGTAGGGACAGACAAGTGGACGAATCAGATATAATTAAGTTGGAATATCTCCAAGCAATAGTCAAGGAAACATTGCGTCTCTACCCTGTAGCTCCACTAGCTGCCCCACATGAGGCCATAGAAGAGTGTACCATAGCTAGTTTTCATGTTCCAGTAGGAACTCGTATACTGCCAAATCTCTATAAGATTCATAGGGATCCACGTGTATGGTTGGACCCATCTAAATTTAAGCCAGAGAGGTTTCTCACAAGCCATGTGGATGTTGATCTTCGAGGTCAGCACTTTGAATTAATCCCTTTTGGCTCTGGTAGGCGAATTTGTCCTGGGATTTCTTTTGCTCTTCAAGTTCTGCACCTGGGTCTGGCTCGTTTGCTCCATGAGTTTGAGTTTGCAACCCCTTCCAACTCACCTGTGGATATGACAGAGAGCCCAGGGCTTACCAACATCAAGGCAACACCACTTGAAGTCCTTCTCAACCCACGTCTTCCTCCTAAGCTTTATGGATAGAGTACTCTTAATTGTTTTCTCCAATACCAATGCGTCATGGGGCATCTTGTCTTGCTAGATGCATCTAATAATTTCTAAGCTTTTATGGAAATAGCTGATTGGAGTTATGATTAATGCTGGTTTGTGGAGTACTTTGTTGTCATATTAGGATTTTCTTTATGGGTAATAAAAAGGTTATTTATAAGGAAAAGAACCATGTTCATACAAGAACAAACCTTATCTAAAGAGGAGCAACAAAACAAGAAACCTAAAGACTATGTTTGGTAGCAGAAAAAAGAAATAGAATAAAATATATAATTGGACAAAAATTATAATTACTAATGATTTTTTTTAAAGTGTCTTTCTCGTCATATTCATAACTTTTTGAATTTTTATTTTTTTCTTGACGTCCAAACATAACCTAATGGGTATATATTATATTATGGACAATTAAGTTGTTCAGTTAGTTAAGTGCATATCATGTAGTAGCAAGCCTAGGTTTTGGTCACAAGTTTGAGTCCCACCCCCACCCCTGTCAAGGTTTGAAAAGACGGAATTTGGGTTGGGAACGAACAAGGTTGATATTGATCCAGATCGGATAGAAATAGCTTTGTGTTAAAATAAAACACTTTTTGTTTTTGTCTTTTTTTTTTTCCCCCCTTTATTCATACCGATCCATCAATATGGTATCAATCAAGAATTGGGATTGGTTAAGGCTTATACTAATCCAATATGATCGATTCAAGTCAATCCAAATTGATTCCTCAAACAATGTCCCAGCTAGCTTTTGCAGAGTTAGTTGCTATTATCGCCCTCCTCTAGGGAGGCCATCCTAGTGGCCTATGGGCCCTTTTAAAGGATGAAAAAAATAAAAGAAAATAATAAGATACACATTATGTCAAGTTTTCAATGACACCTAATGTGATAATTAAAATTTCTACCAAAAAAATATGACCATTGAAATCTTCATGAATGGCCGCCGTACTAAACTTTGAAGCTTTGAACATGAAATCTCCACTTCAAAAAAAAAAAAAAATATTTGCCTCCCAATTTAAATAAAGGAACTATCCTGGTTCATGAACTTCTATGTTTCCTTTTGGTCCAAATATAATAGATAGTCATAGCAAAGGCATTTCTATCTATCTACTTGATCAGGGATTGAGGTACAAATTTATGGGTGTAACTTAGGTAGGGTATGTTAACACATTTGTCTCTTTGTCTCCTCTTTATATGAAATGATTTTGCTGCCCTCCTATAATCAATACCATTTTACCACAATTCATTGATGGGATCTCCTATGTCATTTGCTCAAAGAACCGTCATATTTGTTCAATTTATCCCTCAACTTGGATACCATGAGATGGACTTTAATAGTTTTAACATAAACAGTTGAGCTTCGCAAATCCACTAGAGGTAAAGTTTGTGTACATATAGTGCCATAATTAGGGGTGTCAATCTGTCGGGCCGGGCCTAGCCGAGCTTAGCGAGCCTATGTCATTGGACCATGACCTACTTATTGAAGGAATGAGTCGGTGTCGGTCGGTGTCCTATCAGGCTCAATTGGGTTCCGAGCTTTAATCGGGCTTCTCCTAATCAGGCTTTAAACGGGGTAATGTACCATTAAAGTTTTAAACGGATCTTAAATGGTCTTTACTTTTCTTAGATTTAAGATACTTAAATTTATTTTGTTAAATCATCAACAATTTTGAATAGATATTACACTTAATTACAGTCAATGATTGATAAAAGTTTCAATACATATCCTATTCTATCCCAAAAAATCAAAATACCCATGTAAACAGTTGGGCTAAATGTGTCGGTTTGAGTCGGACTTATAAATGGGCCGAGCCAGTCAGGAGATACATCGGGCTTACACCTTGCACTGTGTGCTACCTATTTATAAATTTACCAGGCTTAGGCCCCACACGTTTAATAATCAGGTCGATTCAAATCGGATCATAAACGTATAGAGCTCGATCGGGCTTACTGGTGTGGACCTGAAATTGACACCCCTAGCCATAATTGTCTAAAAAATGAATGAAATTTGATTCTCAAAATCACAAGTGATAGACTTGGCACTTCATGTGGCTTATACACTTCCTGAAATATGAAATACGAATCAACTACGTGAGAAGCATCCATAGTGTTTCCACATGGTACAAAATGATCTTGGAAAAAATGAAAATGGAATCCACAGAAATCTAGCCCCAGTACAAAATCCTTAGTGCTATCCACCCAAGGAGATTGGGAGTAGGGAATGGCAGGTAAAATTCAACATTTGTGACTTGACCCTTAACAAATTTTGCACACACGACAACAATCCACCTAATCAAGAATGAACATCTTACGATGAAGCCAAAAATGGTGAGCTGTCACTATTAAGTGTCCCTCCCTATGAGGACCACAAAATATTTGGGCCAGGAAACTGTTTATATATATGTGACAAGTCTCAAAATTTCTTATCAGGGTGATTGAACCCACAAAGTTAACTATGGATTCTCTTCTTCAATTCCCAACATTTATGTTCTTCTCCTTCCTGTTATTTCTTTACTTCTTGCTTCAATGGAGGTCAAGGAATACAAAGCTCAGCAATAGCAATAAAAGGGTTGCACCAGAAGCTGTTGGGGCATGGCCAATAATTGGTCACCTCCATCTGTTAGGAGGTAATTCTATTCCTCACATTACTTTGGGAGCATTGGCTGACAAATATGGACCAGCTTTCACCATTCGGCTTGGTATGCAACCTGCTTTGGTAGTAAATAGTTGGGAGGCAGCAAAGGAGTGTTTTAGTACAAACGATAGGGCCCTTGCCACCAGATCCAAGTCAATAGCCACAAAGCTCATGGGCTACAACTATGCTCTATTTGCCTTCACTTATTATGGGACTTATTGGCGTGAGATACGCAAGATAGTCATGCTTCAGCTTCTCTCCAACCGTCGGCTAGAGATGCTCAACCATATCAGAGCCTCAGAGATCGAAGCTTTCATAAAAGAGATATACAAGATGTGGGAAGAGAAGAAGGGTGGCCAAAATATACAAGTCTTGGTTGATATGAAGAAATGGTTCGCAGATTTAACACTAAATATTATTGTCAGAATGGTTGCTGGAAAGAGATATTTCTCTAATAAAGCCTCTGATGCAGAGGAGGCACTGCAGTGTCAAGAAGGAGTTAGAGATTTTTTTCACTATATTGGTCTATTTGTGGTTTCAGATTCATTTCCCTTTCTTGAGGGGTTGGACTTGCAAGGATATGAGAAAGCTATGAAGAAGACGGCAAAAAATTTGGATTCTATAGTTGAAGGATGGTTGAAGGAACATAAGCTTAAGCGATCATCTGCTAACTATGGCCAGGCCAAGGGTGATCAAGACTTCATGGATGTTGTGATATCTATCATGGAGGATTCAAAGCTCTCATCAGAAGATTATGATGCTGATACGATCATCAAAGCTACTTGCTTAGTGAGTATATAGACAAAGATAGTTTTTCATTCTATTTTCTTTTATTCATGCATAAAACCTTTTATTTTATAGACCTATTGAATTATGAGTTTGGATCAGGTCTTCGTAGGAGAAGCATCTCGTACAATGTTTGATCCACACTTGCAATCCACTCAATGTGAAAACTTATTGTAAAAAGAGAAATTGAGTAGAATATTCCATGCGTGGATCAAGCACCGTGATCCTAATCATTTACAAGGACCTTATCCGGACTCATTCATTTATTGGGAGACTATTTTCTGTGGGGGATCGCAGTCTCCACTAAGGCGTCTCAAAGTTGGTCTCTCTCTACATATATTGATCATTTCAATTGAGGGAGGTGGATCTAAATACCAGCATTTTGTATTGTTAGATCTCTCTCTCTCTCTCTCTCTCTCTCTCTCTCAGCCATAAAATTTGTCCGTTGTTGCAACATTTTCTGTCCACCACCCACTACACTGTCTCTCTCTCTCTCTCTCCCCTGCCGGCCATTGTAACCCACTGGTGCCACACATCTCTCTCTTTCCCCTTGAGACAGCGGCCTCTCTATCTCCCCCTCAGACTCTGCATACCCCCTTATACCCCACCCCGGGTTAGATTTTTGCAGATCCAGACCCATGATGCCCTCAGCTTTCTCTCATTTGATCTTAGCCGTCCCTGTCAACAGAGACACATGTCACCGGATTAGATGGGAATTACACCTAATTGCACCTTGATGGAATTGGAGAGGATCACAATCCCAATATAGCTAGCTACCACTTCCTTAGCATAACCCACAAAGTCTAAATACCAAAATATCAAGAACTAATTTACATCATCCGATAGGATTAGGTACCCACATTATGGAACTTTTTTCTTTTTGGGTAGGTGCCGACTATGACTAGAATTTTTTACTTCAATTATTAAGACAAAAATTTTATGGGGAAGCTAGCTTCAATGTCTTTATCATCCCAAAAGATCAAAAAGATTTTTTCAGCTATGAAATTCCTTAGGCTATGTTTGTTTGTAAGGGGAATAAAAGGGAAGGGAAGTGAAATTTTCATACTTAAAAAAAATATATATGTAATAATTACCCATGTGACTTTAACATTAACTTTAAATCTTTCCATATTTGATTATAGAATTTCACTCTACTTTGCATCTAAAACCCTATAATATGTAAAATAAAAATTACATGTAAAATACATCATTAGTAAATATGGTTAAAAAAATTAAGTAGTTTAAACAATTATATGGGTAATGACTATAAACATTTCTTTTTAAAGTATGAAAATTTCACTTCCCTTTCCTTCCCTTTAAATTTCCGTTGCAATCAAACGGAGCCTTATAGTTTTAAGTTTTCCTTCACCACGTGATGAGGATGACCACTCCATCCTAGGTCCACAAACCCCATTCTTATATGTGTGAGATATCTCTAGTTTTTAAGATCAACCCATTTAACTTGAGCTTCTCCTCTTACACCAATCTCAAAAGGGGGCATTAACCCACAAAGCTGACAACCATGAATCCTCTTCTTCAACTCCCTACAGTTATGTTCTTCTCCTTCCTGGTATTCCTTTGCTACATGCTTCAGTGGAGATCAAGGAATACAAAGTTCAACAAGAGTGGCAATAAAAGGGTGGTTGCACCACCAGAAGCCGCCGGGGCATGGCCAATAATTGGTCACCTTCATCTCTTAGGTGCTAATACCATTCCTCACATTACTTTAGGAGCAATAGCTCATAAATATTGGCCAGCTTTCACCATTCGGCTTGGTATGCAACCTGCTTTGGTGGTAAGTAGTTGGGAGGTGGCAAAGGAATGTTTTAGTACAAACGATAGAGCTGTTGCCACCTGATCCAAGGCAATAGCCACAAAGCTCATGGGCTATAACTATGCTCTATTTGGCTTCACTCATTGAACTTATTGGCGTGAGGTACGCAAGATAGTGATGCATGAGCTTCTCTCCAACCGTAGGCTTGAGATGGTCAAGCATGTTAGAGCCTCAGAGATCGAAGCCTTCATAAAAGAGCTATACAAGAAGTGGGAAGAGAAGGAAGGTGGCCAAAATAAACAAGTATTGGTTGATATGAAGAAATGGTTTGCAGATTTAACACTAAATATTATTGTCCGAATGGTGGCTGGGAAGCGATACTTTGCAAATAAAGCCTCTGATGCAGAGGAGGCGCGGCGGTGCCGAGAAAGGAGTTAGAGATTTTTTTCACTATATGGGTCTATTTGTGGTGTCAGATGCATTTCCCTTTCTTGAGGGATTGGACTTGCAAGGATATGAGAAACCCATGAAGAAGAGTGCAAAAAATTTGGATTTTATAGTTGAAGGAATGGTTAAAGGAGCATCAGCAGAAGAGATCATCTGCTGATTACTGCAAGGCCAAGGGTGATGATCAAGACTTCATGGACATAATGATATCAATTATGGAGGATTCAAAGCTTAAAGATTATGATGCTGATACCATAATCAAAGCTACTTGCTTAGTGAGTACATAGAAGATAGTTTTTTTTTTTTTATTCATTATATTGATTTCATAATTTTTTTCATGAGAAATGTTGGATCTTCCAGATTCTGTTCCTTGTAAATTTTCTTGAAGCTCAGGTGAAGAGATTGATGACGGCGAACAGTAGAACCTCAAAAAAGGTCAGGTTGCTCTTGATAAAGAAGAAGAAGATGATAAATTGAACTCTTTGCTATTGCCTAGAAAGGGTGGCATGAAGAAGAATCCAAAGAAGTAGCGGAAAACTCGGCTGGAACTCGTCGGAATCACAAGTCGCAGGAAGGGAGAGAAGGATCGAAGGAGAGAAAGTGATACGGAGAGAATGAAATGGTATACAGGTGAAGAGAGGGGTATTTTTGGGATAATAAGATAAGGGTGTTTTACTCATAAGGGTTAAAGTGTCATTTCATAGCATCACTTAACAGTGACTGACGGTAGGGGTCTGAGTCTAATTTGGTGAAAGAGAGGGGGTGTTCATATAATATTGGCATTCTCCAGGGAGTGACACTGTAAATTACCTTTTATTTATTTTATTTTATTTTTCTTTTGGATTCCATGAAAAAGAGTATTTCTTTTGATGAAGGGGAGGAAAAGGGTTGAAATTAAATTGAAATATAGTTTAAAATTACAAAGATACCTAATGATCCAATTAATAAATACTTTGGACACAAGTCAGATCACATATTGTTAATCCATTTGATCAGTCCGATTAAGAAACGTTTGTGAATCTGATTTTTTTTTGGGTAGAAAATATGAATCCAATTAATTGGGATCAGTCATGGTTTGAGTTTGATTTATTGCATGATATTTAAAAAGTTTAGGAGGTTTAATAATGGGGAGCAATTTGCAACGATTATTTAATGAGAATCGATGTTGTAAATGTGGATTCTTATGTTCATGTTCTTATATTATTACAACACTATTATTAATATATAATAACAAAGATTTTCTTATTGACACACTTTAGGGTGTCAAATAATTTGTAATCTTAAAATTTTATCATTTTAGTATAACTTTTTCTTTCAGTGATAAAAAATTCTATCATTGCACACATGTAGTCGAAAAATTTTAAGACAAAAGATATCCCTTGAGAGTGACATAATGGTAAGTTAAGTTTCAATAATTTTGAAACCTTTTTTCAATTGGCTTAAAAAAAATTAAGAATAAAAAATTGAACAAATAAAGAAGGTTACATATTCTAAATACCCCTATAGATGTGTCATTTAGACAATCTCATTATACTAATGCAATTGTTAAAATAGAGTACAATAGCTCTATGTTGTTCCAATTTTATTGGATGTCTCCGAGGAGATGAGTACAATTGTTAAATAGCTAGAAATAACTCTTAACCAGAATATGAGTACAATATCTAATAATAATGCATTATGTTAATTTTTTCATTTAAAAAAAGAAAAAAAAAAAAGTCATTCTCCTAACCCTTGTACCAAGCTTTTGGTAACCCTTTAAGAGGCATCAAAATGCTTACTTTTCCTTGCGAATCATTTGCTTAGACCAAAATCACCTTTGGGCTAAAGGACTAAAGGAGTTTAGAAGAAGATCATATACTTGGTAAAGAATGTAAGCTTCAACTTTTAAAGTCACAAGCACACAAATGTCTTCTGGCCCTTTAGAATTTTAGTGAGGAGATCTGGATTCGAAAAACCAGAGGGGACCATTTAATGCATAAGGTGCACTCAGCATGAGGCTAAGCCCCATCTTACACATGTATCTACACTTAAGCAAGCCCCAGTTTCCCAATGCCTCTCACCGCTTCCGTTTCTATTTGCTTTCCAACTAAACTTAAGCTGGCTCCACCTGGCATAACCGTTTTCCCAGGTATCGATCCCATCTTCTTTGTTAATTGGTATTGGCTAAAACGCCCTCTACCATATTGTTTTCCAGATTAAGTTCCTCCAAAAGACTTTACCTTCCATAATTTTTATTTCATAAAACCACTTCAGACAACATGTTATCTCATGTTTCAAGTTCCAGCAGTCCCAAGACATTTTTCCCCCAAATTATGTCTCTCTCTCACTCCAAAACAAAAAGGCCAGCCCATGCGACCTATCACAATTCCTAAAAGTCAACCCCTTTGTTATAGGCAACATGGTCACGGTACATGCAGAAAAATAAGAATGCGAAATGTCTAGAGCCCGATAAATGTTCATATAAGTGATATGATTGACACGTGTTAAATATGTTAATCCTGCTAACAGAATTGTAAATTGTCACACCCCGTTCACATAGAACCGGGCCAGTGACCGAGTTAACACCGGTTAACCCAAACCTGCCAGGATCATCAGATACTGTATTCCACCACAGCATACACACACTAACATAAACTCATCAGATCAGCGGAAGACTAAGTTTTACCTGTGAATAAGTCCCATATACTTGATACCCGAAAGGTGATACGATAATTATATACATTTGGGCCCGAAGGCATGATATATACACAAAAAAGAACAAGATTCAATATCAAGTATATACAGGAAATCATCAAAACAATCAGAGTGCACAGCTCGGCTCGGTCTCAAGGCTGGAGCTCAGCTCGGCCTCAGAACTGCTGTCCCGCAGCACATCTCTCACACGCGCAGTCTACGCCGTGCTCAAACTCATCAGGGGTCCACCAGTCTCTTCAGGAAACTCGACTGTGGGACCCACCCCATGCTCCTCAGATGCATGACCTGCAAAAACATCTAAAAAGGGGTGTACACGTGGAATGAGCTCACTAGCTCAGTAAGTAGAGAGGTGGACCACACACAACAGTCCACACATCACAACACATCATATGCACTACATGCCATGCAATTCATTTTAAATCACATACACCTAATCAACATTACTAAGTCTTTGGTTTTAGTGCTACTACAACCACAGTGCGCGTATACTCCGGGTACGAGCCGCGAACTCCCTCCCGCGATACGTCCCTAGGGCTATTAGAGAAGGCCCACCGTGAGTACTCAGAAAAATAAAGACAATGCCGTCCACCGGCTCTCAACAGAAATGTAAATAAATGAAATAACAGTGCTGACTCCAGCAATTTAAAAGCAGTACGATTGGCCCTCTTGAATATACCACCGGGGTTGCCGACTGTCCTACATGACTCGCCGGGCGTAATGCCTAACCGCCACAGTGTCCGACAACCGCGACCCCTGCTTCCCCCCAAATGGCAACCCAACACCTGAACCCCTGTTGGGAAGGGTCGTAGCACGGGATGGTGAAAATCCTAATACCGCATGCTCCTATATGTAGTACGACTGCATAGTGCCTCCGTGTCCCATACCACGGGCCACCAATGCATTCGTTTCCAAGCCGACCACGGTATCTAGTCTATCAATGCATTATGCACCATGATGTCCACATTCAACATATAACAATCTCATTCAACTTGCATTTGAAAGTAAACATGGCACATATGCACATCAACGTGTGGAATGACTAATCTATATAGCATATTCATGATGACATGTCTAGATTAGATATAGTTATATGAATGCCAAACAAATGCCTTGAAACAAGGCCAAACGTCCTCTCTCCACTTACTTGTAGCGTACAAGGAGTCCCACTCGGTACGGGTGAGATCCGGAGCGAATCGGGTAAGCTTTGGTGAACCTAACAAAATTGAGCGGGGTTAGTACTTCACCATTTTAGAATCAAAATTAATGAAATCCGATGTCAAAATCGTGTTTAGAACGTCGAAAGAAGGTCACACGTCCGATTTGGGCTCGATCAGACCTACGGATCACCTTCGGGGTCACTCAGGTGGGTCGGACAGGTGGGCCGTCTACCCACCGGTCCTACCCGCCGGTTTGGACCGGCGGGTATGGACCCACCGGTAGGACCCGCCGGTCCTACCCGCCGGTTTGGCCAGGGACCCCCCTGCCCTCTCAGGTGGGTGCTCTCAGGCGGGTAGGGACCCGCCGGTTGTACCTGCCGGTTTTGGCGGAAAAACCCCAGTTTCTTCTCAACTTCCTCCATTCCTTGGGGACCCAAATAGGGCTTTTCTCAACCCATTCTTCACACCTTTAAAGTCCTATAGGATGGTTCTAGCTTAGATCTAAGTTAGATTCGAGTGAGGGGAACCATCTTACCTTCTTTGCTCAAGAAAGACTTCAAACCCTCCAAATCACTTCCAACTCACAATGCTCCTTCTACCTTGTCCCTATCTCTTCAAATCCTTCAAGATCAACACATAAATCATCTATTAAACCTTAGATTCATCATTTCAAAGGGTGTTTACTAGATCTTAAGAAACCATACTCGAATCAAGGGTTTAAAGCGTGGGTATGGTTAATGTTCATAAAATCCAACTTTTCTTACCTCCAACTGTAGATCTCGAGTTGAAGATTACTCTCCCGGCACCGGAATGGCAAGATCGAGCTTCGGCGCCACTGAAATCCTTCCTTTCTTCCTCTTCCCTTCTTCTTCCCTTTCTTCTCTCTCTCCTCTTTACTTTTCTCACCAACGTACGAGGGTAATAAATGGAAAGAAAAGAAATCATAAAGCCTTATATACTATTCCTAATTAAGTGAATAGTGATGGATGGGTCACTCAGGTGGGTGGGTGTACCCACCTGTTATACCCACCTGAGAGTCAAGACATGGGATTTTGACCGGGTTCGGACCTCGGCTCGGGCCCTACCCCAAGCATACGATGTAGCATACGTATATACCTTAAAATACGGATATAATACCTGTTCTATCCGTACATAGCCTTATGGTAGGTGCACGTACAGGGTTTGGGCACTCCCGTCTCTTCTGGCACTGGCTCGGACTTGTCGGGCCAGCCGGTGTTTAAGGTCACCCGTGCCATCATAGCCCATAAGGAACCCGCTCTCATATCCTCAGGCTTGGTTCCTGCCTAGTTAAACCGGTTCAACCACGAAATCAGACCGGGTTTAAGAAGCGGGATATTACATAAACAGTTACAACCCTATTTAATATTATTAATATTTAAATAAATAAAGATAAATAATAAAAATCCCAATATAAGTGAACTCCTCCTTTGATTCCACTTAGAAATCTTGATCCTCTCTCTCTCTCCTTGCTTCTTCTTCAAGGTTGTTCCTTCTTTCTTCTTCCTTTTTCAACGCTCTCCAATATAATTGAAGTTTTGTTTACTAATCTCACTGAAGATTTGCATCCATGGTAAATTCTCATAGGTTAATAATATCTACCCAGGAAGTAATAATAAAATCCTAGATATTCAAGAGCTTTGTTTACTTTATAAATTCAAATTTGTCCTCTGCCATACATGCAAGCTTTACTGTCCAAATCCCTTCTCTGATGATTAATATGTAAACATGGTATTTGGATATGTGTGGCCAAGTCTCTCATATGCTCAATGCCTAAAAATAATTACGTTGATTTTTTTTTCTTACCTCATCCTATTTTGAAAGCAAAGCAAGAGAGAGAGAGAGAGAGAGAATTTTGAGATTTTCCAACAGAATTGAAGGAGTCCGCTTATATTGGATTTTTATTTTTTTATTTATATAAAAAAATATATTAGACAAGTTAAGTAACCACGTCCGTCATCTCTCCACCCTAAAAACTAGGAATCAGTTACAGTTTAAAAAACTAATAGATGGTTTAGATTAATCTAATATTAAATGGACGATTAATATTAAAAGAAAGTGAAAATAAGATTACAATATGTACGTACTGCTATCACTCGCCCGTACTTAAATGCATTTAGAGTTGAAAACTAATTGCATTGCAAAAAATTTCATGTCAATCCAACATCAAAAATAAATGCCTTCGTAGTGTGCTTCCTATTTCACCAGCAAGATCAGGGCAACCATGAAGCCATGGTACGTTTATTGACAGACCAATAGGATCTCTGGCTTTTTCTCTGGCATCTTCTAGCCAAGCTAGCTCTTATCAAAAATAGGGACCCCAGATCAGGCGGAATGGTGAAACCAGATTCATTTAGCTTATATCTGGAGGACTTGGGACAAGCTTAACATAGAAACTTTGATTCTATGGCACTCTTCAAGCCACTTCAAATGCACAAGCTTAGAGATGCTGGTACAAATCAATGCAAAAGATTGGAAAACCTGTTTGAGTGTAGATGCTGACAGGGATCGCACCAAGCCCAACTGTGGCCAGGTGTAGCACAATTACAAATCATGTCCACGTAATGGTGGAGACAAAATCCAGAACATACTTCAGTAATTCTCAGTAAGATTAGTTTGAATTTTTCTTTTCCTTGCACTAATGAAATAGGGAAAGCATTAGAACCCATGTAAGCTATCAAAACATGATGCAGAAAACTGAACAAGACTAATTAGAACATATCCAGTTCAAACAACAAAAAGCGAGCATAGAAAGTATAAAAGGAACCAGAGACTAAATGCAGGGGCGTACCCAGTGCACAAGGCTCCCACCACTGTGGGTCTGGGAAGGGTCATAATGTACATGTAACAAAACTAGCAACAAAGCTAAAGCACCAGCTAGATACTGTAGGATGATGTCAATAGTCACCAAGTCACCTAAACCTCGAGGAATCCCTCGAGTTTGAAAACTGTTTGAAAGAGAGATGCATGTAAATTCTTATTCCTTTTAGTATTGTGTATCAATTCTTTGCACATAAAGTGCCATGAAATGGTGATTGACAATTTAAAACATTAAGAAATTCCATGCTAATTCTAAGCTTAAATAGAACCTTACACTGACAGTCATAATAGGAGTCAGCTATAGATTTAAAGAATAGAAGTATGTGCAAAGAAGATGAGAAGGAAAATTAATAAAAACTCCATCATCCAAGTACTAAGCAAACTTCAAAGCAAAGAATGCACAGCTTAATAAATAAAAAAATGCATTCAGTAATGGGCCATCTTTGCTCAAATCTTTACAATTTCAATGCAAAGAACCCATACCTGAGTTCAAGCTCCCTGACCTCAACAAGTTCTTTCCCGTGTGCATCTGTCCACTGCACTTTCCTCCTCTCAAAACCAGGGGCCTCGCTAACTGTTTCATTTGATGTCTCATGAAAGTTACCCTCCCCACTAGCTAATTGATTTGTAGTGTAATAGGAAGACTTCTTTAAGCTGCTCTTGAGACGAACTTTTTTTATACTTCTATCATCCCCATGATGAGATCATGAGAGAGACAATCCTCATTCTTGTCAGAAACAGCAGGAGACACTGCCACAATATCCTGCTGCTGGACAGGACCCACTTTGGGTGGGGAGGGGCCCTCGAGTCCTCCAGAAGCGCGACCAAAGCAAACAAAGGCAGCGCATCCGCGGGACACCCGATTCTTCCTGGAAGCCAGCTGGAGGTCAGAATCAATTTCTTGCTCCATCAACTGGTATTGATTCCACGGTTACAGTCTCATGGGTCTTTCTTCGTTCTTCTCACCCAACAGAAGAAGGGTCAGCCCCTTGCTATATCCAGAAGTCCATTCCACAAATTCCTCCTAAACATTGAAAAAAAAAAATTCCCATGCCAATTAAGTTATTTAATGATGTTGTTTTAAGGAATACGTGAAGAGAGGAAGAAGTAGAAAATATATTAAACGGTCTGGGCAGTGAAGTAGCTTGGGTCTTGCCTGCAAATGATGACAAAACCAATGTAGACAAGTCGCATTTGCAGGATGGAAAACGAGGTTGGGATGTGGAGAGAAGCAGAGGTCTATCAGTAACGAATCTACATCCCATTGCTTGCTCTTCTGTATTGGTGGCCCATTGCGTTGACCAATGCCGCATTGCCACTGGGACCAAAAAGTTTTGGCTTGCTCCTATTCAACAAAAAAAAAAAGGCAAGAAAACTATGAGAATATTCCAGAAACTGGAGAGTGTTGAACAGTAGAATTAAAATTGTCAATAACATAAACAGAAATTGCAAACTCACGTTCAACAAAACAGTTAGCCTCTTTATCATTAACATTAGTAGAATCCAATAAGCAGGACCTCTCCAAAACAAGGTACTTGTCAGTCAATGAAGCCAGTTACCAGTAATCCCCGCACGAACACTTCCCATCATTAAAATGATGAAACCTGTTTGAGTCCCGCAAAACTATTTGCCGCCCAACAATCTTAGATATATATCCAAAGGCAGAGTGACAATCACCACAGACTCGAAGGTTTTTCATAATCCTGATAGGCAATGCTGATGTGCGAATGAGAACAAAAGCAACTGCAAGCTTCTCACTATGACAGCTCAGTAGCTCTTCCTTGCTCTCCACTTCAAGATCATACAATGCAAACTTCGTCTGAGGCACATAACCCAAATCTCTCATTTTCCTATTCATGTCCAATAGTTTTTCATAGATTTTTTCTGTGTCTGGGTGCGATTTATCACCTGCTACGAACACATGAACCCCATCTTTCATAGTTACCCAACTACACCCAGCTTCCTTCTTCACTGCAGCCTCTCTCATTGCAGCCCGAGCCTTTGCCACATCATCCCATCTCCCTCCAAAGGCATTCATATTCGAAACAAGAACATAATTCACAGCATTTTGAGGTTCCAAAGCCAAAAGCATCTCTGCAGCGTGCCTTCCCAATTCTGTGTTAGCACCATTTACTCTACAGCAAGCCCCCAATATCGTCCTCCACATAAGAATATTAGGCTTCATAGGCATCCTTTTAACAAATTCCTCTACCATAGTGAGCTGACCCGCCCGACCAAGGAGATCCACCATGCATGAATAATGCTCCATCCGAGGAACCAAGCCATACTTATTGCTCATGGACTCAAAATGCTCAAGACCTTCATCAACCAATCCGACATGGCTACATGCAGATAAGACACCAACAAATGTGACATGGTCTGGGGGTTGACCTTCTTGCAGCATTTCAGAGAACAACTGTAACGCCTTTACACCAATACCATGCCGTGCATAGCCTGATATCATCGAATTCCAAGAAAACTCATTTTTCATTGGCATTAACCGAAAGGCCCTTGAAGCATAGTCTATCCTTCCACATTTCGCGTACATATCAACAAGTGCACTCCCAACTACAACATCAGTTTCCAAACAAGCTCTTATCCCACAGGCATGAATCTCCTTACCACGCTCTAATGCTGCAACAGAAGCACATGCACTGAGAACTGTGGCAAAAGTGAAACAATCTAGTCGCTGTCCCCTTTGCATCATAAACCAGACCAGATCCATGGCCTTTGGCAAATGCCCATTATGGATATATCCAGCAATCATGGAGTTCCAAGATACTTCATCCCTCCTCGCAAACATACTGGAAAATATCTTCTCACAGTCATCCATCTCCCCGCACTTCCCATAGCAAGAGAGAAATGCATTTTCGATAGCAATATCATCAGCAACACAATATTTTAGTGCTAGGGCATGAACCTGCTGGCCCAACTCATGGATGGAAAGTGCTGACACTGCTGCAAGAACATTTATGAAGGTCACTCTATTTGGACTCCAGCCAGATCGCATCATATTTAAGAAATACTCTATAGCTCCAGAGATAGATGCATCTGAATCAGCAAATGCTCCAATCATAGAATTCCATGAAACTTGATCGTAACCTGGCATCAAAGAAAAGACTTTCTGGCAATCAATGATGGATCCAGTTTCTGCATACAAACCAAGAAGAGAATTAGAAACTGAAACATCCAAATCAAGACCCAATTTGATCCCTTCACTATGTATTTGTGCCCCCAATTGGATGCACCCCAAGCTAGCACATGAACTCAAAGTGCTTATTAATGTAAAATTTGATGGAATCAATCCACTTCTCCTCATTTCACAGAAGCTCCTCACTGCCTCTCTGAAGCATCCATTCTGGTCGAGACCAGAGATCATGGAATTCCAAGAAACCAAGTCTTTAACACCCATGAGCTTAAAAACTCTACTGGCATTTGCAATGGCACCACACTTGGCATACATGTTAACCAGACCATTTGCAATTGCAACCTTGATTTCATTCAGCCCAGTTCTGAGTACATATGCATGCACTTCTCTGCCCTTTCTCCTCCCCTCTATCGGCACCAAGAACTCAGCACAAGCACTGAGAAGAATCACATAAGAATCGCAGTTTATCCCTACCAAATCACTTGTCTCACAGAAAACTTGAGCTGCTTCTTCTCCTCTCTTCTGCCTCACCAAACCAACCATCAGGCCATTCATGGAAACTGCATTTCTTTCACTCATCTGTTCGAAAATCTTCTTAGCATTATCAAGTAATCCAAACCTTGCAAATCCACTAACCAAAGCACTACCCACATACAAATCACTCAAAAAACCAGATTTTGTAACTCGATTGACGATTTGTTCAAGGAGGAAAAAACCAGCATCACTTGGAGTAGAATAAGCAGCGGTTATCAGGCTGCCAAAAGTATACTCACTAGGCTTGAAACTGACACCCAAACCCTCCCGTTGCATTGCCGAGAAAAGCCCAAATGCAGAAAATGCATCTCCTCTATGAGAATATACAGAAATGATAGAATTCCAAGATATTGAGTTTTTCAACTGTATTCCATCAAAAACACGGTGGGCATATACCGCAAGATCTAAGCAACAACTCCCATACATTGATATCAGTCCGTTACACACTACAACGTCCGACGCATACTGTGATTTCAAAACCAGAGCATGTATTTGCATCCCAAACTGAAGACCACAAGGGCCAGAATCCTGGCATGCCCGGAGTGCATTACCAAGTACATAGTGTGTGGGCACAAAGCCTGCATATAACATCGACCGGAACAGACGACAAGCCTCATCTGCCAAGCCTTGCTGCACATAGCCCGAAATCAAGCAATTCCACGTTACAACGTTTCTTTCAGGCAGTTCATCAAACAGGTCATGGGCAGCCACAAAATTACCCATTCTAGCATACAATGTGATGAGTGTGTTCGGCAAGAATAAGTAGCCAACAAGCCCACCCTTGATAATCTGTAAATGAAGACTCTTGGCATCTTTGGGGTCAGAAGAACCCACATATTGACGAGCAAGATCCTCATAATGAGTTTCAGAACTAGGAAATGGGTTACTAACCGATTCTTCGGGTCGAACAGAGGCAGGTATGGGAGTTTTGGGCTGAGACTGAGATCTTTTATACCGGTCTACAAGCTTATACAATGGGATTGTCAACGAAGAAGGTAAGGTTTGTGAACGCTGAATAAGGTTATTACGTTCAAATAGAAGATCAGCTTTTGCTGTAAAGGATGAAGTCGAGATGCCAAAATTCGAATTGCAGGAATTAAATCTCTGAATGGGTGTACGAAGAGCGCGAATCATAGTCAGGCAAGGACAGACTTTTTTCTCATCAGTTTTGGAGTAATATCACTTCCAAAAGCCTCGATCTTATCTGATCCAGAAACTAGCCATCCGATTGGTACAACAATAGGTTACTGACACCCATTCAAGATTGTTAAGTGGTTCCTGTATAATCTTGACCAAATTTGGGGCATTAAATAAGGTGGGGGGAAAGCTTATGGTTCAACAAGGGTGCTTTCCCTCGAGCTTGGATACATTGGAACACGCATTCCTAGAATCCATGAATATTTGAAGCATAGTTAGTGAAAAAAAAAAAACTTTGTTCCGCATGGCATGTTTAAAATGGTTCAAAATTTAAATGGGGCAGCCAAAAATCCAGTGAAAATTTTCAAGAATGGAAATTTCGTACTTTCAACAATATAATTATAGACAGATAAATTGAGGAATGATTTCCTAAATGAATGCAAAAATGCATATAATATACGCAGCCATTTCAACCAACAATCATTTGCTTTGAACAATCAAATATTTTGAACACTTATCAAGTAACAATGAAGAAGGCCAAGAGAACGTAGAGGACTAACCGTCTACAGAGGCAATCAAAAGCTCAAATAGCAGAGTCATTTTGATATGGAGACAGTAAAATTGAGATTTTTCCAAGCATATATGGTCGATGGTGAGGTAGAAGGTTTGGGCCAACTCACAAGACACATCTCCCGTTCTTACTTCACACTTTCTTTTCATTGAAAGATCCTCTCACAGTTTTTTGGGAATCTCATTTAACCATCTATTTGGGGCCTGAGGTGATGCAAATGCACGAGGCATAGGCCCTCTTGGACTGGGAACAAGCATGTGGTGGACATTTTTATTAGGATTCTTGTTTCTAATCTCAAGTGACCTAGACTGGAAAAGACTGTCTTGGACTGGGAACAAGCATGTGGTGGACATTTTTATCTATCAAGTAAATCTAGGACCTCACTCTCCCTTTGAGACATACTTCATGCAGGTGGGCTTGCACTTACAACAGGATAGGTACTATGACATGGTCTTCTCAATCAAATTGGCAGGATTTGGGCATGCAGCAATCAGCATTCTTGTTCATGACATCTTCAGGGATAGAGTTAGCTACATCTATTCAAATGTGAATGCAGCTGGAGCAGGGCTACTGTTAACAGTAAAAGGAATGAAACTATATGAGGGTGGATATAACAAGTGAGACAACTGTGTAGCTCTGAATTTTATTCAGAGTTGTTTTGGAAATGGATGGATGTAGGGTACTCCAAATACAGGTATCATCATCTCGATTAGTTTGGGAGACCCGGACGTAGTGTACCTATGCAACCAATTCCCCTACCCACTAAGAATTTCGATCTCGAGCAAGCTCAAGGATTTTTTGGATAATAAATACAAGAAATCTGGTGTGGAGAAAGTATACTGTCATACATGGGATACGGTCTAGAGAGAGAGAGAGAGAGAGAGATTCTTACGTCAGCTGCAGAGACCGATAACTCCGACCGTCGCACAGCGCTGCGCTGCGCTGCTCTCAGTTGCAGAGTCCGACAAGTCCGAGGGACGTGGGAACAAGGGATGAGGACCCCTAGCAATAGAGTGCAGGAGTCCCAGGAGGTCGTGGGATTCACCATGTGCATAACGGCCCAAGGGTTTAAATTTGTGATCATAATCAGGAACCAAACCATAACCAGGGTTTCAAGAATGGGCGAATCGGATCGAATTGCTCAATTCAGATCGAAATTGTGATCACCGATCTCCGTTATTTACCCTACTTTCTCTTTTTTATTTGTAAATTTTGTACGATTTGACATAAATGTGTTGATTGGTTCAATTCGATGTAAGAATTTTTAGGTAAAACCAAAACACAATCATTTAACTAATAGGTCTCAATTTTGAAACTAAAATCAAATCATTTATTGAAAGGTTTGACGATTTCGATGTAAACGATTCGATTCAAATTTCCGTAAATAATTTCGATTTGGTTTTCAAATCAGAAAGGCCTTGTCTATCATGAGTTTGAATGGTTGGTCATATTCCGTTTCTTGGTTTTATAGGCTTTGTGTAACTGAAGCTAATAATTGTACACATGCTTATCAATTTCAGTAAATCTATTTTTTACTTAAAAAAAATAAAAGAAAAACAAAGCTTAGAACCAATTTGGAATCTAAAACTGTCCAACCCATTAATAATTTGCGTTGATTCTTAGATTTAGAATTGATTGACAAATTGGGACGTTTTGGTCATGACCCCTAAGAACCAGAACCTATTGATATTCATGTGTGGGAGGATTTTGATATATACATTGATGTTGCCTTTCCCTAATAGTTTGAGGTTTTAAGTGAAAGAGTAACGAACAAATATACTGCCAATAAATGGATCCCGCCTGAAAGACTGTATGTGCCAAAACCCAAGGAAAAGCACCATGTTGCCCTGGTTTTTTAGGCACTACAAATGCTATTGTATGAACCAAATCCTTCTCAGCTTGGAGTCTGGACCCTTTTTTGATCTCTTGGGAATGTTGTTGCTTCAGTTTGTATTCCTTATGGAGTGTTGAAGAACCAAAATCTTTTGGCTGTTTTTATCTATAGTTGTATCATTGAAACTGGCTCCTCAAAAGTTGATTTCGAGGTTGGAGGGAACCATGGAGAATGCTATGCTCGCAGACCTCACGAACAGCTTAATGTTTGGGTTGTGTTCGGTTTGCATTCTCAGAACTGATTCTGAGTCTACAATTAAAGCATTTTGAAGCGAGAAAATATAGAAGAATCAAGTTTCAAAATGCGTTCTAGACCAGAATCTATTCCAAGAATGCATAACAAACACAGCATTGGTTTTCATCTTTTCCACATTTACATCCTTAGAATCTGAATCATTGGTAGGCAACTTTGATACATGAATAGATTAATGAGAACTAATCCATCAAAACCCACTTGAACAAATCATTCTACCTTCGATGGTGTAGTTTGTTGTAATGAAGGTTCCATGCCCAGATAGTACAAGGACAAATGAATAGTGAAGATACATTTTAAGATATTCATCAAATCCAGTGAAGTTACAGTGAGTCACTAGAAGATTACAGAACATAGATTGAATATGATTACAACAATTACGACAATGAGAAGGGAATGACAGTGATGATGATCAAGCACAAGAATCAATCCAGATCTAATATCCCAAAATTGGAGAAAAGGATCTTCACTTGATCAACAAAATCTGAACCTGTTGCGTACTCTGTTAGCAGCCCAACAGCAAAACCAAACATGGCCCATCTGCACAGCAACCATTCAACATAGAGCACCAGACATTTCGTCCAAAATGCAGATCAAGTCAAAAAAAATTCCAACAAAGAGAAAATTAATAATTCAAAAAAAAATGAAGAAAACTGGAAATTGGATTTTTCTTTCTTCTCCAAGTCAAAGCATTTTCTATTACTATATCTGTATTATCAAGAAAACAGATCCTGGATCTAGTTGTTCTTTATCCAAACATTAGTGGTGCAGAAAGAGAGTATTGGTGGCCACAGGAGCATCCTTAGAGAACATCGTGTGGACAATCTCTTTGCTATCAGGGGGTTGCAGTTCATGAGTTGGAGGCCATTAGAGGAGGATCATTATTTTTGGATTAACGCGACTTTAACCTTTTGAAGTTGGTGAATTACACAGCTGTGGTTACATTATCTTAAGTTACCCCATTAACTCTTTGAAAGATAGACTACTTTTACTCGAAGTATGATAATATGAAAGTTGGAGGTATTGAAAGAACACAATGAAAGCAAGAAATGACTCAAGCTGAAATAGTGTTGAAATGGCTGTGAATTAACACAAGATGTGGCTTTAGATAGAATGGATGGGTAGTACATGATTCAATTAGATGGGCCCAAGTAGTTGGGATGAAACTTATTGGAGTAGCATAAATCAAATTCTAGTCTTTCAAGCATGAATACCAGAGGCAATTAGTCACCACTTCACCTCACGATTTCCAAAGAGCACCAAAAGACATGAGATACAAATTTTCATTACGCACCTAATAAAATTTTTGTTCTCATAAGCTACAATATAAAAGAAATGAAGCAAAATCATATTGATGATGTCATGGATAAAGTCATTCAACATTGGGGTAACAGGCTTGGTTCATTTTTTGCATTTCAGAAAAATCTTGAAGAAAATAGACAGCCCTTTAGAGATAGGAGTGGCAGTTTTTCCCTTTTGGCTTGGTGGAGCTGAGCTGAGCTGAGCTGGGTTCCACTCTGTAGGAAATGTATAGGAAGTACATGCAGTAAACCAAGGGCCTGCATGAGCTGGACCGCCAACAAATAATAGGTACCCCCACGAAGGCATTACCAAATACATTACAATTCTATACTTTTGGACTCCTCTTCACTTGAAGGTAATATAATTGACAGTGTTTTAAGGATTGGGAGCAGGAAGTGTAACTACGGGGATTCAGAGGGTGCCCCCCCACCCCCCCTCCCCCAAAAAGAAAAAACAAGCACCCTGAGAGCAACTAGGTGAAATAAATTGATTATTTATGCAGCTGTTCTGATTCATATTCTCATTTAGTTCCATTTCTATTCATCTGCAAACTTTTGAGGCAACCAACGTTTCCTTAAAGTAAAGAATTTGTTATTCTATTTTTTTGGGGCTCACTTGCATGGCATCAATCATGTAACCGAAAGAGGTTTGAAAATATAGATTTACAAGCATAATTGCTTCGTTTCCATTGCTCTGTCCAGATTTTAAGTAGGAAGAGGCAGAGGCAGAACAGTTCAAAGGCTTCACTTTTATCCTTGTATTTGGGATTGTGGAGGAAAAGGAAGATAGAACAACAACCCACCCCCCCCCCCCCCCCCAAAAAAAATAAAAATGAATACAATATAATGATAATTCCCCCTCCAGTGACCATATTATCAATGCAGGAACCATCAATGTTGAGCTTAATCTGATCACCTTCTGGAGGGATCCATCTAATCCATTTACCTCTGTGGGTTGAGACTATTTGGAAGATGATCCAGAAACTAACAACAGGATAGGCTTCAATTTTAAAATAAGATCCACATTTAGAGGATAGGTTCCAAGGGGTTCCGAGATGATATCTTGATAGGTGGAGTGGTAATTGTAACCCAAGCCACAGCTTGCATTCTTTGGACAGGAAAGATTTGATGGAGGGAATGTAGCAGTATTTATAGAATAGCTGAGATGATATCTTGATTGGAGGAGTGACAGTGTAAGAAATGTCATATTCGAAATCTTTTGCTTGGAGAGGGATGGAAATTTTCTTCAGAGCCTATGGCTACACAGGTTAGGGGTGTCATAAGGAACTTGAAAACTGTTTTTCTCATATTTTATTCTGGTCCTACAAGTTTGTAGTAACTGAACAAGACAGGTCACAAGGCTTCCAATCATTTTTGACATCTTTATCACTTCTCCTATACCAAATGGAAATTCTTCAAGCACCTATGCTTGTTCCCCAGCTAATGAGGAAGAGGGCTCCTGAAAGGTTTCATTCATTTTAGTGTAGTTTCAGTCCGAACACAATAAGTAGCAGTGATTTTCTGGTGAAGAAGGTGGGCATGTTCATATCTAGAAGATGGGAAATCTATTTCCACAATTTTATTTACAACTGGGGTTGTTTATTAATCTAACCTAATTAATTGAAGCTCAATTACTCTGTTGTATTCGTTTTCAGGTACCATCTAAACTATACTAATTCCAGATAAAACGTGAATCATCAAACATCGTCAGATGGGTAAAAAGAAGAGAAAAGATACTGTTACCTGCCATTAGCAATTTCGTTCTTCCCAATGAATCCAAAGAAAGGTCCTTGGTCCGCTTTTTCGAGCTTCTTCTGCCGAAAATACTCCTGAAGCTCTTTGGCCATCTTCCTCTGAAACTCCATAGTGATTACATTAGGATCCGATACTTGCGAGACCCCAGCCACAGAAACCGGCTTTGAAGGGGCTGAAGGTGGAGAGGGAGGAGACGGAGATTGAGATGGAGATGGAGATTGAGGAATGGGTATCACAGGAGCAGAGGGTTGTCTCAGAGAAGGGGCAACTGGTCTTCGAATTGGGCCTTCAGCATTTGAATTCCTTATGGTAATGGAAGGCTTAGTGGCAGAGAATTTGATGGAAGAAGAAGAAGAAGAGGACGATGATGAAGAGCAGGTCGTAGTCGAAGAGGAAGAATAGGAAGAACTTGAGATTTTAACACAGGGAATTGAAGAAGACGCTAAAGACATCTTTGATCCCCTCAAGTGGCTCTCAGAATGATTCGTTGCTCTGCTCTTCTTTGTTGTTCTTATAGTTCTTGATTATCCAGAGAAGCTAAGAGAAGAGAAAAGAAGAAGAGGTTGATCCAACAGAAAAGAGCTGTGGATAAGAGTTGGCCAAGTTTTCCAAATTCCAAGTGGAGTGTGTGTTCTTGAATATTTAGAGTTGAGAAATCTGAGCCATCACGCATGAGTGTAGCCCACTCCGGGTCGGGTTGGTCAGTTCGGATTTCGGATCATGGTTAGTTAAAATGCTTTTTAAATGTTTTTTTAATTTAAAATTATGTAAACTTATAATGGCTCTAGATTTTAAGCACAACAATGTGTAAGTCCAAGATCATGCTTGGGGGTAGAAATGTGATAACACATATCTTCCCCTATCCAACTGTTGAAGACACAACCATGTGTATACATAGTTAGGCATAAACCTATATGTCATATTGAATTAATAAGATATGAGTTAGTCCCTGCTTCTTTTTTTTTTTTTTTTTTTTATTCGCCATTTTAGACATTTTTGACCAGATTTTTTATAATCTCATTTGAATTTTGAGCCATTTTAAATAAGCACTACAGAACAAAGGTATTTCATTGTTCCCATTTTAACTAACTATAATTTAGAGTGATAAAACAGAAATTTAGGCTATATGTTTGAAAGGCGCAAAAGTTATAAAAATGGAAGAAACAAGGACACATAAATTAATCATTATTATTATCATTACTTTTTTTTCCCCCTTTTCTTGCATATTACATTGTCATTTTTATTGTTCCTTTTGGGTGGATATGCGGGTATGGATCAGGCACCAAGAGGGTTAATACTTTTAATTTTCAAACAAATTTGCATACCAAATCTATTTAATAAGTGAGCATGTGTGTTAGTGTGAGCACACACAAGCAAAACTCTCAGTTAGAATAGCAAAGAGAGGTAACATGAAAATTGAGAGAGTTCTCTCATATAGTGGTATGGAGAATCCACCAATCAAAGAGTAGGTTACAGTCCAGCAATAGGAGGCAAGAGGAGAAAGATAAAGGAATTGCCGGCACAGAATTTGGTATTCTTAACAACAACAATTTTAAAAAGGATCCTTCTATTTGTCACTATCAGAAGCAAAGTGAATTGTTTTACTATGACTTTGCCTCCTTCCATAATAAGGGACAGATATGTAATTTCTTAAGAAGAAGGCACTAATGCATGCTGTGCAGCTGGACATCGAATCTTTTCTCTTATCTATTTTAACTATGGAAGGGCTTTTTAGGCTCATTAAGGCTGACTGAGCTTAATATGTAGCTCCAAAGATATCTCATCTACTATGTTTTTGCATATTATACTTTGATTTTTCTGTTGAACCATTGAATATGATGCTATTTCTATCCAAGTCATTTTAAACATTTTACAGGATCTACCAGATGAACATAACTTTTCTAAAAGTGGTGTCATGTTTAGTAAAGTGTTTAGTTCTCGCCCCGTCAGACCTCACACATACATGAGCCTTGTGCTTTGGATACATACATCCTTTTTGAAAAAAAGTGTCAAATATACTTGTCGCCTATGGATGAGGGTTCTCCTATCTGGGTACTCATGTGGTCCCAAGGGAAAAAAAAAACTAATTTTGGAAAGGCTGTTATGATGATCACAAAGGGTGATCTCCAGTTACTTGGAAGTTATCATGTCTACTACCCAAGTCCTTGGGTGGGTTAGGGACTATAACTTCAAAGGATTCTTGTTATGTTTCTGTAGCTAATAGGTAATCTCTTCAAGGCTAGGTCCCTTACAATGTGGTTGCTTATTTACCTTGATAATATATTTTGTTCTATTTTCTACCAAAAAAATAAAAAATATATTTAACTAATAAATTCTTAGATTCCCTAATAAGTGATACCTAACAGAATGACTGCAATTCTGTAAACCACAACAACATTTGGTGAAAAACTTTATCTGTATATATGATATGGACATTACCCCGGAAAATAACAAATGAGAGAGAGCCCATCAAAACCCAAGTTCCAAAAGGAAAAAA
This sequence comes from Macadamia integrifolia, assembly GCF_013358625.1. Lineage (NCBI taxonomy): Eukaryota > Viridiplantae > Streptophyta > Magnoliopsida > Proteales > Proteaceae > Macadamia > Macadamia integrifolia. The sequence continues at coordinate 34,383,405 of NC_056559.1, read as the reverse complement.
TACACACATTTTAATTACCATGAAACAATGACAAGGGCATCACTTTATATACTTGACAGGAAAGCATGTATAAGCTAGACAGACAAAATTGAAATCTCAATCATGGAAAAGGATGCCGACTCTTGATCAATCTGAAACAGACCCACTTTTCCTCTCCTGGAAATCAGCAGGGCTAGACAAAGTACAAGGGGAAGAAGTGAAAGGGCTCTGTTAGTGGTCATTCTCATCCATCTGATACATTGTTGCCTTTACACTGGTCCTGACCTTCAGCTCTGTTGGCTAGTAAGATGGCGGGGTCTAATCCGGTTGCTCCCTGGCCCAAACTACATAATCACACATGCACAGCTCCGTTCATTTTCAGCTTCTAATTCCTCATCTGTTAAACCTACATCACTGCCATCAGCCCAAGTCATCATGTCAGCTCCATAAGAAGGCTCAAATTAATATCACTACCAGAAAGTTTCCAAAATGTGCTTCAAGGACACAAACTTACGAGTACATATATAGCAAGTATGTGTGTTTATGTATGACACTATGATCTATTGGTCAAAGCACCTTCCATCAACAAAGTTCAAAAATGTTATGTTTACTACTAATACTGTTCAAATAACACCGTACACTTAACTCATTTTCACTTGGCTTAAAAGAAGCCTTTAACAAAAAAGACCAGTTTGGATGTTCAGAAAAAAAGATCAACTTCGAAGCATATTCATAATTAAGGTTAGCATGGAAGATATGATGTGCACCAAAAACACTTGAACAAGGATGTTCCACTAATGTAACTGAAACTAAATCATTAGTCAAATATTAGGAGAACCCACCAACTGACAGAATCATCAAAGAACTTTCTTTACTTAGGTGGAACCCTGAAGAGGCCCATCCAAAAAAATGGACAACTGATCCCTGAATAACCTGTCCTATTTGATCCCATCAAATTCTGCTGCTTCCTTTTTTAACCCTTTATTTTAGGCAAAAAAGGAAGACATGGAAGTTAGCATTTCCAAATACCCAAGTACGAGCAGATAGAAAATTAAACGGAAGATCCCAACATCAATATCATCTTGGAGTTTCTGATGAAAAAGGTGTTTCGTCTAAGCAATTAAAGTTTTTAAGCATGTAAACAGCAAGACAATATTCTTCCAGCAAGTAGGACCACGAACTCCCTAACAACAAGGAATTCTCACAATGACTGCAAGATGGGTTGCAGTTTTTGCCAAAGCCAATTCAAACAAGACCATGAGATGTAACATGGTACATATGCAGAGGAAAAAGTTCTTAACAAGAAAGCAATAAAATAAAGTAGAATAGAATCTTCCAGCCTTGACCAAAACCTATACAAGAAAAGAGTGAAAAAAAAAGATTCATGTGAAATGCAAAAAGAACATCACAACAGTCCCAAATTCAAGCAGAGAGTATCAAATCCATATTAATGGATGATCAGACTGGCCATTCAATTATTTAATAAAAACTCAATACAAATCATCAGAGGAGAAAAATACTAAAGAGAAAAAGGTTACAATGAGTGATTTAACTCTTCATTACACACTGAATATTAAAGATACGCAAAATAAATCATTAAATCAATAACCTCTAATCATCATATTTGGAAATACGGATGCAAGAGGTGGTGAACATAAGCAACAAGCCATACTGAAGCAGTGCCAGATTGGTCTCACGAAGGCTGGATTTTGGGCCATGGGTAGGTTCCATGAGCCTTCAGATACTTTTCTATGGGTTATTTGTTGTATGGGGCCTTAATTAAACCTATAAAGTGGGGGTGAAGTCAGCACACAAGATTAGTGTCTATAAAGTTGCATTTTGAACTAGATTATAATACTTACTAGCAAGTATAGAGTTTTGTTTTGAGATTATATACTTCATTTGATGTGTGAGATTGATTGAGTGTCCTTTTATGAGTCTAGATTGGAATTTCTAAAGGTAATCTATATGCATACAACATCCCATCAGTTAGACATGATTTAAATAATAGAATTGAAGGTTTTTCAAGAGTTTTTGAGCTGTTGACCTCTGCAAAGGTGAGTGAAAGCTCTTCTTCTGGCTTACTGTTTTCTCCTCCTTTTTCTAGTTCCGATTTTTACTGCAAATCAAGTGCTATCTCTTCAATCCTTTCTCTATTCTTCTCCTACTACTTGTTATAGCGAGCAAGGGCAATTCCAGATGAGCTCAGACCTGAAGCCACTATGCTGCCGACCCTCTCTATCCCCTGCTATGCGCCTGCCTATCGTACTTCTTTCATAATGCTTGCTTGCCTTTACTACCCGCCTTTTACTAAGAAAGGGTGATTGTGCCTACCTACTGCTGCTCTCCCCTTATTACTCCTTCTAATCTGTTGTGCCCCTATTTTCTGTTCAGTTTCAGTTCTGCTCTATTTGAGTTCAGTTTTCATACAACGTTTCCTGTCATTGCTTTCTGAAATTCTGTTCTCAGATCTAAATTCTTTTGGTAAGTTAGTACAGTTCTGGAACTTCTCAAGGACTACTGGATCTTCCTATTGAATTATCAGATTTGGCCCAAATTTTGCAGGCTGATGCTGTTAGTAGAATAGACCACTCAACTGAAGTTTAGATCTGTTCTATATATAGTTTCTCCCAACTAGTTTCTGCTAGACTCTTCTAGTCTGGAAACTGGTTTACCTTACATACTACATACAAAGTAACTATTGAATAATGGATGCAAAAAAATGTACATCGTCGCTTCACGAGTCACCACCACCAAGCACATAGAGGTCAAGTGTTGTTCCATATGGAGATGGTGGGTTACGTATTTGTGACAATGACTACTTCAGGAGTACATAAACTATGTTTACTACTGTACAATGACGAAAAACTCTTATTCACCTGACACTGTTCATATTGACGAAAAACAACCATATGTAGGGGATACAGAATTCCTACACAGGTGTTTGATGTGATTATTGTGATGGGAAAAGTTTCTCATGTCGGCTGGTTACTCATCAAGAATGATGGCATGAATATAATAGCAAATTAGCAACAATTACTAGCTAAGTCTGACATTGTTACCACACTAAACCAAATGTAGTATTGGCAAACAGGCTAACAAACATCATGATCACCAAAATGCAGTAGAGTGAATTTGGTTTTCTTTGGAGGATATTACTTCAAGGCCCATAATATCTTTGTCAGGTTTTGCATTTTCTATATGTAACCATTAGTACTAATGCGTACTACGCTCACCAACTTCGATGTGTTGATTCCAGTCAATTAAAAAAGGGCAACCAGTATCACTGTTTAATTATTTGAAAAGGAGAGAGATTAAAATCTAAAGGATTTTCTCCATCCCTTATCACAGCCAAAATTAATAAACTTTTACAAGTTTCTCTTGGTCCATCATGTGATTATAATGATAATAATAATGATCAGGAAGAAGAAATGGATTAAAGCTTCCTCTAGCACATTGACCGTCTCCCCTCTGTCCTTTCCAAATAAGGTTGAAAATACAAAAAACACTTCATCTGGTCAGTCTTTGATAGTATAAAGATGATAAGCCACTGCATCTGCATTCAGAAGTCCAGGCAAACATACGAGAATGTGGAAATATGAGAGAAAAATTTAAGACATGAATAAGGCAATTATCTTCGGGTCTGCATGTGGATTACCATGAGGAAGTTTAAATCCTTTTCCTAAATTTACTACCATGAAAAATAGTTCTTTGACTGTTCAACCCCATGCAAACCGTTTATTGGGCTCCATAAAGTTCCATTAGCTACGAATATTATTAAAACTTGTTCCTTCACATTAATGCAACACAAGAAACGAGATTGTTGCCATGCACTTGCACCTTTTCGGTATTTTAATTTAAAGTACCAAGAGAGCATTAGATACTAAATGTGTGTGCATAGAACTTTTTATACAAAAAGCCATCCCAAAAGACTGCTCCTTTCTTTTCCTTGTTCCTCAAATCTTATCAACATCTGGACAGATCTTGGTTCCATTAATAACATATGGGAGCATATAAAATTGCAAGAGCTGTAAGCTACTTGAACAAACTAGGGTTTTCCTGGCTGAAAACCTAGAAAAGTTAAAATATGGAGAAGACGATCTCAGGGCTCCGTTATAATTCAAATAAACCAGATGATGTTTGTGTTTACAGCCCAGCTCTTCTATATGACTAACTCTAACTTGTATTACAAAAGTAACTGAACTTAAGAACTACAAACAAGGACAGATTTGTCCACTACATTAAAATAACTTAATGAGCTGTTGAAAGACTAAACTAAATTCCCCATAACAGTAATAAACAGGGGAATAATATTCTTCAAAGAGACAACAACAACTCAGACTTATCCCAACTAAATAGGGTCGACTAATAATATTCCTCATAGAGAGACATAAAAAAAAGCTACTAACTCAAATATCCAATAACGTTATACCAAAAGAGGGTGACAATAAGTGTTTCTAACGGTCTATTTGAACTAGACTTTCACCATCGACTTGCATGATATATGGTCCATATGGAAAAATAAAAAGAAGGGAGAAGAATCTGGATAAAAGAAAGAAATCAGACATCTTCCTCGTAGCTTCAATCCGCCATCTTCTCCCTAAATTCTGTAGCAACTTCTCTTCTGAACTTTCCAGATTCTATACACCCCCCTAATCCTGACTACCAGGCCCCTTTTTCTAGGCCTGAATCTCCATCATAATCACAGAAACCACTACTCATCTTCTTTAATCAATCTGGCAGAATTGGCATGGATGCCCTTTTTCCTTGAAAGCTGATTTACATAATTAAAACCATCAGGTTTACTGATTTCTGTCCTAAATCACTACTCCCTTATTTAAATTCATCTAAAGAGGAGATCTGGATTCCAAAAACCAGAGGGGACCATTTAATACATAAGTTGCACTCAGCATGAGGCTAAGCCCCATCTAACACATGCATCTACACTTAAGCAAGACCCAATTTCCCAATACCTCTCACCACTTCTGTTTCTCTTTTCTTGCCAACTAAACTTAAGCTGGCTCCACATGGCATAACCTTTTTTCCCATATATCGATTCCATCTTCTTTGTTAATTAGTACTGATCAAATGCTGTCAACCATATTGTTTTCCTTATTAAGTTCCTCCAAAAGACTTTTACCTTCCATAATTTTTATTCCATAAAACCATTTCAGACATGTCATCTCATGTTTCAAGTTCCAGCTGCTCCTAAGATACTTAAAGCCCAGACCATGCGACCTATCACAATTCCCAAAAGTCCACCCCTTTGTTATAAGTACTTAATTGCATTTAGAAATTGAAAACTAATTGCTATTACTGCAAAAATTTTAATGTCAATACAACATAAAAAATAAATGCCTTCATGGTATGCTTTCTATTTCACCAGTAAGATTAGAGCAACCATGAAGGATGAAGCCATGGTGTGTTTATTGAGAGGCCAATAGGATCTCTGGCTTTTTGGCATCTTCTAACCAAGCTAGCTCTTATCAAAAATAGGGCCCCAGATTAGGCGGAATGGTGAAACCAGATTCATGTAGCTTATCAGAAGGACTTGGGTCAAGCTTAACATAGAAAAAATTTATTCCATGGCACTTTTCTAGCCACTTCAGATGCACAGGCTTAGAGATGCTGGTGGAAATCAATGAAAAAGATTGGAAAACCAGTTTGATGGTAGATACTGACAGGCATCGCACCAAGCCCAACTGTGGGCAGGTGTAGCACAATTACAAATCATGTTCATGTAATGGTGGAGACGAATTCAAGAACATACTTCAGTTATTCTCAGTACAATTAGTTTGAATTTTTCTTTTCTTTGCACTAATGGAATAGGGAAAGCATTAAAACCCATGTAATTAATCAAAATATGATGCAGAAGACTGAACAAGACTAACAAGACTAACAAGACCATATCTAGTTCAAACAACAAAAAAATGAAGATAGAAAGTGTAAAAGGAAACAGAGACTAAATGCAGGGGCGTACCCAGTGCACAAGGCTCCCACCACTATGGGTCTGGGAAGGGTCATAATGTACATGTAACAAAACTAGCAACAAAGCTAAAGCAGAAGCCAGCAACGGTAAGATGATGTCAATAGTCACCAAGACACCTAAACCTTGAGGAATCCCTCGAGTTTGAAAACTGTTTGAAAGAGAGATGCATGTAAATTCTTATTCCTTCTCAGTATTGTGTATTAATTCTTTGCACATAAAGTGCCATGAAATGGTGATTGACATTTTGAAACAATAAGAAAGTCCATGCTAATTCTAAGCTTAAATAGAACCTCACACTCACAGTGGTAATAGAAGTCAGCTATAGAATCAAAGAATAGAAGGATGTGCAGAGAAAATGAGAAAGAAAATTAATAAAAACCCCATCATTCAAGTATTAAGCAAACTTCAAAGCAAAGAATGCACAGCTTAATAAAAAAAAAAAAATAATGCATTCAGTAATGGGCCATCTTTGCTCAAATCTTTACAATTTCAACACAAAGAACCCATACCTGAGTTCAAACTCCCTGATCTCAACAAGTTCTTTCCCATGTGCATCTGTCCACTGCACTTTCCTCCTCTCATTACCAGGTACCTCACTAACTGTTTCATTTGATGTCTCATGAAAATTACCCTCCCCACTAGCTAATTGATTTGTAGTGTAATTGGAAGACATCTTTAAGCTGCTCTTGAGACGAACTTTTTTTATACTTTTATCATCCCCGTGATGAGAGAGACAATCCTCATTCTTGTCAGAAACAGCAGGAGACACTGCCACGATATCCTGCTGCTGGACAGGACCCACTTTGGGCGGGGAGGGGCCCTCGAGTCCTGCGGAAGCGCGACCAAAGCAAACAAAGGCAGCGCATCCGCGGGACACCCGATTCTTCCTGGAAGCCAGCTGGAGGTCAGAATCAATTTCTTGCTCCACCAACTGGTATTGATTCCACGGTGACACTCTCATGGGTCTTTCTTCGTTCTTCTGACCCAACAGAAGAAGGGTCAGCCCCTTGCTATATCCGGAAGCTGAAGAAGAGAAGAACCCTCCTCCTTCGACTGCCAATAACATCAGTTCTTCTCATCAGGGCACTGAAGAAAAATTTCTAAATTTTCTCCATCATGCGACACACCACCAGCATTTCAACTACCTGTCACATTTAATAAGCAGGCTCTCAGAAATGCTTGGGGATGGGGAGAGTTGGTAGTACTAACAAGGGAACCATCGTCTTCTACTATTGAAATTGTCCAAAGTATTAAAAGTTCATTGAAAACAATCTTATCCAATTTTCTAGAGCTCGGTTTCTTACCAAAAGAAGGGGGAA
>NC_056559.1:34340421-34376066 GCF_013358625.1 Macadamia integrifolia | reverse complement strand
TTTTAAGAGAATAAAAAATTTAGAAAATTGGCCAAGGGAAAGAAATATATCAAAATTATAAGGCTATCATTATTCCACTCGCACCATATGTCAACTACAAAATACTTCCCGAACCAGATAATATTCATAAAATTTTGGAGGGTTTTTTTTTTTCTTTTTTTCTTTTCTGGGGCCAGGGTTTTTTGCATCTTTGACTTTAAAAAAATGAAAAGAAAATTGAGATCAAAGGTAATGATATTTAAAGATCAAACATCTGCATAAACATCACAGGTAATTTTTTGTTGGGGTATTCACTGAAAATACTGAATAGTGAGTGTAACATCTCATATTATACAATGAACACTGAAGTGACGAATTGAGAAAATAAGAATCACAAACCATCCGCAATTAAAGCAAAAGTCTCCAAATCCAAAAACGATAAAGGAGTGATGGGGAAGAGAGGGAGAAAGAAAATTATACTTTTCCCCTGAAAAATCGGAAATAAACAGAAAAAGTAAAAAAGTCCAGAAACCATTGAAGATCCGTTTACTTCTTAAACACCAACTGAGAAAGATAACGACTTGGAGCTGAAACAAAGCACATCAGCTTCCTTACATACACCACCTCTCACACACAACCTAATTTCACTGAAAATACAAACTCTCACTGTTCCCAAAAGGGTTTGCCAATGAAATCACCCACATTGCTTCGTTTGGATTTTTCACCAGTGAAATTAGAAAGAGATACGGAAAAAAAAAAAAAAAAAAGCTCTCTTTTACTAAGAGATTCAAAACCAACACCCTTAGAGTTCTCAAATTTCAAACTTTACTGAAAGATCTGTACCTGAAAAAGATTTGCAGATCTGAAACTCTTTAAGATATTTCCGGCGATTCAACAGTCAATCCCATATCGACAAATTGGCGGCCCCGGCATTTCCGATCGTCAGCTCAACAGAAGAGAGAGAAATAGAGAGAGAAAGAAGAGAGGAGAGATATGAACGAGTAATAGAAAAACCCACCAAGAGAGGAAAAAATTAAAAAGAAAAAAGAGAGAAAATAATATAATAAATAAGAAAAAGCGAGAGGTTCATATGAAAAGAACGAGAGAGAAGATGACAGCAGCAGAAGCAGAAGAGAGTGATCGGCGAGGAATTCTTTTAAGACGACACTAGAGAAATAATAGGGCAACGGCGCATGATAGAGATGGGCCCCTTTTTAAAATCTTTTACTTTTCCCTTTCTCCCTCTTTGATAATTTTAAGCTTTTCTCTTCATTCCCAAAAGGAAAAGTGGAAAACTAAATTAACTGAAAAGGGTATCCTATCCTTCCTTTTATATGGGCTAAGGTACAATATATCCAGTGCATCACATCTTCAAAACAATCAACACTATTTCATCAAATCAATGGTCAGCATTGGTTAATAATTTTCAGCCATTCGATTTATCAATGATAAAGCTTCATATTATAAGTAGGAAGTTGCTAAAGCTCCTTTTAGGCTGTGACTCTTTATATAAATCATTTATAAAGCAAGAATGGAAAATTTGGCATGAATGCCTATGTAATTGATGATTCTATTAGGTTTGAAGAATTGATGGGAAACTATCATTGATAAGATCATCCAACAAACTTGACATATTTGATGTTTGTTTGGCAAGTTTTATTCATCAATAAGGGTATGGAGTATGATTTAAAAACTCAAAATTAGGATCCGATCTGTCTGGTTGAATTCAATTCAGGATCTAGATCGATGAGAAATAGGTTAGAATCGGCCTAAAGTTGTCCTAATTCTAGATTTTTAGATGGGATGATAGGTTGTTCTGACCAATCCAATCTCGATTTTTAATACATTTATTAAATTCTTTATTCTTTTTTATTTATAAGAAAAAGTATATTTAGCTACCGATGTAACCTAATAAATAAACTTTTATAATCATTACCCCCACATTGTTATGTCATCAACATCATTCCATATTTCATTTTTACTTTGCATTTAAATCCATTGAATTTGAAAAATTAAAAAAAATATATGAAAAACTTACATTACTAAACATAGTAGGAAATCTAAGTAATCTACACAACCATGTTAGGTAAGAATTACAAAAGTTTAGTTTTTTTAAAGTTTTCATTTCTCTTTCCGTCAATTTCTCTTGCAATCAAGCGGAAACTTAGTCTTTTCTTCATTTTTTTTTCTTTTTTATTTTTTCTTTTTCTTTTCTTTTAAAACATCAAAACTTCAAATAAATTAACTTTGAGCCCCCAGAGAGAGGTATCATAGAAACCTGATTAGTTGAATTTGAGAAAATTTAGGCATCTAATAAATAAATGGGAATTAACCTAGTTGATAATAAACTATTTATTATTTGATAAAATAAGTATTGAATTATTTATGAAATATTATCAAGAAGAAAACATAATCTCAATAGTCCTTTTATAATCTTCCACGGTTCCACCTTTCAAGTAAAGTCATAAACATTCATTTCATCCATTAGCATATATATCAAATCCTCTCCTACCCTAAACAAACCCTATTTAAGGACAAACCAACCATGCCATTATTTATTTTGACAAAGTTTTTAAAAAGTAATAAAAATAGATAAAATCAAGCCAACTCAACTAAGCTTCATTCCAGTACACAAATTGAAGAATAATATATGTTAGATTCGCGGGAAGAAAAGGCCCACCATTATCCACTATAAACATCATATAAAAAAGAAGGTCCATAAAAACTAGAAACATCATGGCAATGTCTTGTACAATATTTCCATGTTGCTGTCTATCATATATCATCTTCTTAAATCTTATCTAAAATTAAAAATTTTAAATAAAATATATTATAAAAACACTCGTGAATATGTAATAATGTGAAATAATTATGCAATGATTCTAAATAATGAAGTCAATCTATAAAATACGTGAATTTTTCCCATGAATGCTAAGGGAAAAGGTTGGACATATTGCCCGCGTACTGCTAGGTAGTGCCCGTTGTGTCGACCTCTCTTCCCCCCTCCCCCTCTTTGAAATGATCCTTGCTCCTCTTATATGATGTCTCATTCCACACCATCATTGGTATCACACATTAGCTTCACATGCAGGGGGTGTGTCTATTCCCGTCTCATATGATAAAATACACTTATAAATGTTTCTTGAAAGTTCATTATGTATAGCTAATTTTCTATATTCACAAATGATATGATGATACTGAATAGATGCAAAATGCTAGATATTTTAGTACCACATCAAAACAAAATGAAATGAAGGGAATATATTCTTTGCTTCATGGTAACACCACCCCCCACCCAAAAACAAAAAAAAAAAGAAAGAGAGAAGCTAGTTTGGAAGGAATCTTTAACCATTATAATTAATAGCTTAAACTCTACATCAATAGTGGGCATTCCTATATTCATATCTATATTATACAATTTTTCATCCACCGGAAACGTGGCAACTTTAAATATTTTGTCACATCCAAGAGAAAATTTTTAAGATTTTCATAGAAAAAAGTTTCTTACATTCTTGTGATAGGAACTTTTTTTTTTTTTTTTTTTAACCAAGGTGTTCGGGCCAGCTTACGTGCACCTCGACTAATCCTATATTTCTTGTGATAGGAACTTTGTCCACGTTACACACTTTTCTCTTGACACTTGGACAGATGATGTGGTTATTCTAATTGTAAATTTAAAAGTTCATAGTATAGATTAGTCATGTGTTAAATTTCAAAATCTAATTCAATTAAATATATTTCTCTGTGTTTGCATACATTCTCATGTATATCCATGTTTACGCTATTCACATCATAAATGTGCACTCTCTTATATAGCCTTAGATTTTCAAAACTTTGATTTGTCACGTGGAGAATTCTACTAAAACTAAAACTTGACATTTAAATTTGGGACCTAGAGGTATACGCCCTATAAAATTTGAGTTCCCATCTGATTTACCACGTGGCAATTGAGTAGCAATTAAATTGAATGTGTAAGAAAGGTTCCTACCCTGAGTGAATGAGAAAACTAGGTTTCAAAAGAAAATTTATAAAAATATGCGGTCCTCTTAAAATTAATAAATATGGTGGAAAACACTTAATTAGAATAATTAAAAAAAATTTAAAATATAAACGATTGCTATGAAATTTTTTTTCTCACTAGAAAGACAATGTTGTTTATGAAAGAAAGGTCATTATGGCTGCACAAAATATTAATTGTAAATTAAGAGATTCTTTTATTACAATGACTTTTTGAAATACCCTTTCTAAATACATGCATGCGCACATTATGATCTTAAAGTAGTACATCATATTGTTGAGACACAACTAAAGCAAATACCCAAATTGTCAAGTACGTAGCAAATACCCAAATTTTCAAGTACGTGAAATTAAAAATAAGAGTTTTCCTTCACCCAAGGTGAAAGGAGGATCTTTTAATCTACCACATTTGACCCTTGGATTAGAGCAGAGGAGTAGTTTCGATAAGTACAACAGGGGTAGGAGTTTAATTTCTCCCTTTCCAATTTTTTAAGCTCAGAAAAAAAAATTCATAAAAATGACTTTGGTGAGCTCACCAACCTAATTGAATACTTCACATGGTATGGGATCATGGTTGGAAGCCTAGCAAAGAAGGGATAAACAAATTAAAAGAAAAAACCTAACTTGTGAGCATGACTTCACAGACGCTGTGAGGTAACCATTTTCGGTTTTACAATATAGTTGATGGTTGGTAATACAAGGGTGAAGGGTGATTGGAGTATATGATTTTGTCAAAACGAAAGAATCCCCTCTCACTAGTGTCTTGATGTTGTGATTAGAGTCTTGCCATTATTTACTTCAACCTTCATTGTATAGATTTAATAATATCCAACTCTTTATCTTTTTTTTTTAACTAAAATTTCATTTAGATAACAACAAGAAATACAAAATAAATAAAGGCATGAAATACAGAAGGCTTAGGTATGAAATACCAAAAGCCAAAGAATGAAATATAACCAAACTGTTTGACATGCCACAAACACTAATCGTCTAAGCTACGATATGGTCAAACCCAAAAAACTTCCTAGCAAACTTAGGGCATTTGCGTGGCATCTCTTCATCGAGGGTATTAATGAGGGGATTCCTTTTTCACTATGTGGAATAATGATTACAATTTTTTTTATTTGATTTGAAAATTTTCAATTCCCTTCCCTCTCATTGTCATTCAATTTTCACTGCAACTTCTAATAAAAAAATTAACCTTACACCAAGAGAGTGGTGAATCTTCACATAGGTGAATGTACGTGAATGTCCTTGATCCGTGGATATGACATCTATTAAATGAGGAGAGAGAAAATAGATGCCATATTTACGGACCAGGGACGTTCACGTATATTCATGTACGGAAGATTCACCGGACTCTTACACCAAATGGAGTTGGTTTGTCAGAGGGGAGGGTAGTACGACTTCGTCAATAGAAGTGAGAATGTAATGATGACACGAGTTTAGTAATGAGGTCATTTCACATTTTTTTTTTTCGATCGGTACCTACTCTATAGAAAGAAGAGAGGGAGGGCAGGAGGGCAGGATGGAGGGAGGGGGAAGGTAAAAGCATGAGACCACCTAGCAAGCGTGGGGCATTCAATATGGGTGGAATTTTTCATTTCATGAGGGTAGGGCAATCATTTCACCTTTTCCGTGTCTGAATGTAGGCTCCACAGCACCTTCTTTTTCCCTACCTGATAATTTATGGGGAAAAATAACCTTTCCAGTCTAGTGCAGGAAACGCCCAAACTAAAGTGGTCGCAAAAAGACGTACTACCTCATAGGCACTGAAAAATGCTTTCACGTGCTCTCCCATTAGCCCATGCATGTGTTTGTCGTTTCATACGTATGAGTTCTATAGGCAAGGTTCTTTACCCATAGTTTTTGTCTTTCACATATATATATATATATATATATATTATGAGATCAAGGTGAGCACATACTAATACATAACTCCTCGCATCTTTTTTTTCTCTCTCCTCATCTAATGTGACGGCACCCTTTATACAACTAGTATCCCAAGAAACCCTTTTTCCTCCTAAATGATATATATGATACCTATATTATACATGGGCTGCTTGCTAGTTCCTCTCCCATATATTTTATTTGTATTTTTTTTTCTTTTTTTTCTTTTTTTTTCTTGACAACCTTTATACATAAATTTGTCCTCTTATCTTATTTCCAATGTCTCCGAATTCAATCCCCTAGTAAGAGAGGTCCCCATGGCTAGGCCCACATTGATAACCACTGCATGTTAGCTGCTGGGTAGCCAAGGACATATATGCCTTTGGCCCCTGCACAAAGGGCACTACTATGATAACCTCAGTAGGTGGCTGGTGGAACCTATTCCTGCCCCTTCACAAATGCTTATCATGCATGTCCAAAGGCATGCATGCAAATCCAAGGAACCTATTATCATTGCACTCAGCCTTTATTGATTACTACTACAAAGCAAAACCCTTGTATTTGTATACACACATTAAGCCTCAAGGCATGCTTTAAATCATATAAACATAAAAGCATGCCTACCTATAGAGTGAAAATTTTTAGCCTAATTATTTGTTCTCTATTTGGTAAGCTGAGGTACTGGATCCCTACATTGTCCAGATCAAGAGATAAGGCTATCATTAAATAAATTGTTTCGCAAAAGAAATATTTTAGGGCAAAGGTTTTCTATGTCGTTAGTGTGGAGAAAATGTCTCGTACCACACTAATCATGGTATGAGAAAAGGATTTTATTTACTAGGAACCTACTTGTTCAAAGAGGAGAGAGTGTGTCAATGGAGAGTCCACATGGTTAGACCGTGAGAGGGCAGTTTAGTGCCAGACAGTTTAGAGCTTGAGATAGGGAAAAGTATCTCCTTCCTCCCTCCCAAAAAAAGAAAAAGTGAGAGAGATAAGTATCTCTTAGCTGTACCCTTGTATCCTCTCGTAAAGAATTTTTTATTTTTTTTCCTATTTTCTCAAAAAAATTATTTGATTATTCTCTGGGAGGAGGTGTAAAATAACCTAACATCAATGTGGGGAGAATTCTACGCGCCACACCATTAATGGTGGTCTTGAAAAAGGTATCATCCACATGGGGATCACATATTCAAAGCAGAAAAGAAGAAATACTAAATTTTTCACTTGACAAGGAAATTGACTTTGGTGTGGCTAAAAATATTCGTAAGTATGATAATATATTTTATAGGGAACCAAGACACCTATGAGGGGAATCTCCTCGCCGGGGAAGGTTCTTGAAAAAGGTATAATCCACATAGCCCACATAGTCAAGATAAAAAAAGAGGGAAAAAAACAATAAAACTCATTTGATGGAACGATGACACTAACAATGTAGGGAACCTTTTTCTCATACTTTAAATTTTATTTAAAATCACAAAAATTGACTCAGACTTCGTTGGAAAATGTTACAAGTATGATAATCTGCTTTATGGGGAATGGTTTAGCACGATGCTTATGAAGGAAATCTGCCATACCACACTAATGGCGACGTGAGGAATGATATAATTCACATAACCCACATAGTCAAGATAAGAACGAGGAAAACAAAAACAAAAAGTAAAAAACTCATGTGCCAGAACTCTAATACACTAACATCGTGGAAAACTTTTCCTCATACTAAAAAAATTTTAGGGATTTAAATTCACAAAATACTTCAAAAGGATGTCTATATTTCTAAATGAAAGGACAGAAGCTGTTTGTTAGAATGATTAAATGAGTCAAAAAGGCAAAGTTGTACACTCCAACAAAGAAAGAAACATCGTCTTCAAAATAATTTTCTTGTTGTCAAGTGGACAAGCATGTGGCTGAGATTTTACCTTGGATGATTGGATCACAAGATATAGGGTGAGCAAGTTGGAGTTTTAGGCTCTACTAAGTGAGCTTTATATGTGTATGGAAATTGACATGAAAACCTGTGGGGACACCAAAGCTAACCACCAAACCCTTTTGTGACTTATCAAAGGTCTGTTGATGGCAAGTGACAGTATACTGTGTATCTATTCTGATCTTTCTTTTCATCTTATACCCTGTAAAAGAGACCAAATAAGATGCATATATGGGTACGAGATCCTCTGTCGAGCGACATGCCGAGCTCTCAGCCTTTAGATCTGCACTATATGATGTAACACACTACAAAGAAGCACGATCCTATGTAGGGTTCCATAGATGTAACTTAGGAACCAGGAAGAAGACATTTTATGGAACAATGGGAAAAGCAATGCGGTCGGTAAGCTTCATTTTCATTTCATGTCAAACTATAGAGATTGGTGGATTCATGGGTACAGTTTCAAAAAATCGGAATCAGATAGGTCAAATTGGTCTATTTGGATCAGAATCGATCATGATTGATTTTAATTCTGGTCAATTCGACAAAGCATATTCTAGGGTTTTGGTCATCAAAATTGATCATCATTGATTCCAATTCCGGTCAATTCGACATAGGCTATTTCTTGGGTTTTTTTGGTCATCAGAATCAGAATCGATCATGATTGATTTTAATTTCCAATCAATTCGACAAAAGCTATTCTAGGCCTTTGGTCATCGGATTGTTAGAATTTTCAGATCTGAGGGCGGAATCTAGGGTGTTTGGGACTGACTCCATCAATTCAAATTCTAATAACATGGGCTAACTCTGAGACTAGGAGCCAATGTTGTACATATGAATGTGCCAGTCATAAATCCAGCTTTCAAAGTTCAGCTTATCCAAGGTTTAAAAAATGGGACCGGATCTGTCGAATTGGCCAATTTGAATCAAGACCGATTCTGATTCCTGCTGATCCGAACCTGGCGATCTAAGAAAGGTTTCTAGGATTCAGGCCGATTCTGACCAGTGTGGGTTGAATTGGAACCGAATCAACTGGGAATGGAGCCGATACTTACAGAGAAGACAGTCGCCGATGCAAACAACTGGTAATGGAGCCGTAGAAGATGAAGGGGCCAGGGGGTTCTATAGCCTTAGATGTAGACTTGCGGGCTGCTGCTGCGGTGGTTGGGAACAAGGACAGAAGAAGAGGGAAAAGGGGCCTAGGGTTCCAAAACCAGGGAAGGGTTTATTCGATTTTGGATTTTGGGTTTTAACTTTTAATTCCACCTTTTTTTTTAAGCAATGTTAACTTAATGCGTGATACAAGCTTACTTACTATGGACTTGTCACCTCCCAGTATACGTAGGCAGCAGTCATGAGACAACTGTGATAAATTGAGAGCTATAACCCCTCAGATAATAATGGAAATGGTAAAGGTAGATGACAACCTGCAATCTTCTAGTTACGGGTTTATTAGAAGTGAAGGAGGGGACTAGAAAACCAAGAAACACTAGAACACTCACTAATTTTATCCCGTGCAGCTTTACAATGACAAGAGCTGCTCAGATGCAAGCATGTTTAAGCAAGCAAGATCAGAAATGGATCGGTCTGCTGATTCCGATTCTGATTCGCTGGGAATTGACCTGAACCCTAGAAATCCAGTACAAAATGACAAATTTTGGAATCAGAATTGGCTGATCCCATCTCGTCTCCATTCCTCAAATCATGGATGCAAGAAAGAATAACCCATATTTCTGGATACCTAGAAGATGATGGGATTAACAAATAAGCTTAACCACTCCAACACTAGACCATGTAATGCTACACACACCACATATACATTTTGACCATGAGATTGAATTATTGACATAGAAAACAAATCTTCAGCTACAACTATCTCAACAAACCAACCATAGTATGCAACTTTCTAAAAGAGGGCCTACAATCAAATATCAGAATCATAGGAAGACCTTACATTTTACATATAGAACACCAAAAGACACAGAAAACCGCTTGACAGATCAGTTGAGTACCTGGCGGTTCCAGTGCTCATTACGTCATATTATGCAATCCATAAGAACAAACTACTTCTCTGCTTCACATAGCCACATCCAGACATGCGTCACATGCTTATTCTACAAGTAGCAGCCTTCTCACACCTTAGCTTTCCATATAAGACTTGAAGCACACATTGAGACTGAATCAAAGCTCTCTTCAAAGACTTGAACCGGCACATGACAACAAACTTGCAACACCAGCTATTAGTAAGAAGATTCATGACCAGGACTCTCCGCATGCATATCCATGGATGAATCATTTGAGCAGGGCGAGTTGGTATCTCTGTTTTGTTGATGAGGAAAGTTAGTTTCACCATTCCGGGCTCCATTTCCAGTAGGAATCATATTGTTTGAATAGTAGCCTCCTTGAGCCAAATGACAATGCTGAAGGCTACGGCAAACAGGGCTTGAAAGAGCATTTGAGAATACTGAATTCTTGGCTTGATTATCAGAATGCCCAGACCGTGGACCCTGTGCAACAGCGGCTGCGCCAAAAGATCCAGAAGAAACTTGGATGCCTGAATTCATGAAGTGTGTTGTAGGCTGGGAATGTTGATTTTGGAAGTGCAGTCTAGGAGACATTGGGGGCTCCTCTCCACTATAGTCAAGTTCATTCTGCACAGATCAGAAGATATTTTTATTTTAAAAACAAAGCCATAAAACAATAAACAATATTGACAGCTAACTAATTAAACTTGGCCTCACTCCTCACTAAATTATCTGAAAATTACATAGAAACAATCCACCCTGTAGGTTTGAAGGGTTCAAATAGAATCTACACTAGGTAGCTTGACCCAACAACTTTTCAGACTTCATTGCTCACATTCTAAAACTTAAGCTGAGAAAATACCATCTTCATGGAAGTGACTGTGACTGCTCTAAATTCCAAGATATGATACTGGATCAGTAACACAAATATTCAGGCTCACAAGCATATGCTTCTCTATATCATAAGGGCTTCATCCTACGATGACATAAACATAAACAAATGGGAGATGAACTAACTTTTCACATAAATAAGGAAAGTCAAAGGGGTAATGTGAGAGTCTGATAAAGGTTATAAGCTTCCAAAAACACAAATGGCTAAATGGAACTCGTAAAAATATCAATTATTGTCAAATATCCTAATAATTACTCATACATCCGGCGTTTTCCAAATGGAAGTACATTTCCAAAAGGACATACATTGGCGCACAGGATAATACAGATATTAGCTTGTTGAAGCGGATATTGTGGTATGATCAATGATCAGCATGGGTTCCAAGCAGCAGCTCACATTTTGAGCCTATTTGACCTCAGCTTAATCCTGGTCTGCATTTTATAATATGCATACCTGCAGCTCACACACTAAGCTTTAGTAAAATAATGTTCTGCCTTTTTACAAAGCGCAACAAATTGCCCCTGTGGCACAACAGTTAAGTTGCACTATTGCAACATGTTGGTCATTGGTTCAAAACTTGGAAACAACCCATCCTGCGAAGCAGGGGGTAAGGCTGATTACGTTTGCCCCTCCCAGACCCTGCAGTAGTGGGAGCCTAGTTCATTGGGTTGCTCTTTTTAATAAGTCAAATTTTAAAATGAATGCAAGCTAGCAATCTAATTAATGCACAGATAGAAAATGTTATATCTAAATTACAACCTCAAAAATAAATACAAAGTACATGAATAAGTATTCAATTGCATGAGGTGATGCAATTACCAAAGAGCATAAACACAATAATGAAAATCAATGAATCATCCTGATGGAGTCATGTTATCAAAAAGAGGTGAAGAGGCAAAATAGAGATCACAATTTCAGAAAAGAAACATGGTGAAAGAACAGATGACTTTCCACCAAAAAAAAATAAAGAAAGAAAGAAAGAACAGATGACTAACAGAACCTGGAGGTAAGCTAGTATATCAGTTGTCGGCACTCTCGATCCTTCCTCCTGTTGTCTCAAGATCCATTGGTAAAGTTTATCCTACAGAAAAAGAGGGGAGGTTAAAATCAATAAATATAAATTAAAAAAAAAAAAAAAAAAAAAAAAAAGGCTGAACAGCCATTCTAATTTTATCTAGTCAATTAATATGTATGCATCATAGACTAGTCAAATAACAAGACAGTTTATATAAGCAGGAATAAGAAAAAAAAGAGCAACCCAGTGCACGAGGCTCCTACTACTACAGGGTCTGGGAGGGGCAAAGTGTACACAGCCTTACCCCCTGCTTTGCAAAAGACCACCAAATAATTCCTACCTCAATAATCTATAACTAAAAATTGCCAAGGATCCAAGGGAAGTTTGCAAAAGAGGACACCAAAACTCAGGCTGGATGGCTAGGACATCCAGAGAGGGAAAACACGAAATGTGGGCCACATTCAAGTATTTAAGAAATAAAAGATATTGTTCAAACTTTTACATAAGTTTTACATTTATTGCCAATAATGATTGTGCAGCTGATTCAAGAACTTACAAATAAAGTGATTAAATTTTACTTCACTTTGCAACCAAATCATTTGGATTTGAATAGGAAAACATGACAGGTAAAGAATCTATGTTTAAAGTTTAATAACTACATCCGGTACGATTTTAAGTTAGTTTAACAATCATCATTACAATATTCCAATTTATTTCTAATTAATTTCACTTCCCTTTATTTCCCTTTACTTGTAACCAGACAGCCTTCAAACAGAATACTAAATTCGGGCATTCATGACAAGTGCCTTGCAGAATCAGTGCATCAACTACTAATTTGCTACAAATTCTTCACAAGGTGAACCTAAGTTGCATGATAAGAATAAAACAAGAACAAAACATATGAAACAGAGACAGTGTAACAGAAACAGTCAGGTCAAAACCAATGGAATCCAAAATATGACTCAAAAGTATACGATGGTAAGAGGGTAGGAAACACAAGATGTCAAACAGCATAAGATGTAGAATAAGATGTCAGATTTACAAGAATAGAATATCAGAAGTCTATAGAGATTGAACATGCCACTTACAAATAGATAGTATGAATATCAAACAACGTAATGCAGAAATAGGTTGACAAGTCAAACTAAGTTCACAACGTAGGATGCTTCAATCAAAGAATAACCATAAATGAGTCCAATAGTTGGTCAGCATGACCAGAACTTTTGGTCGAATGATGGCCCAGATGGGAAGAAGGATTGGCCCTAGTTTCAGCCAATTCTGATGGCATGTAACCAAAGCCTAAAATAGAAACCTCTGAATTTTCTGGGCAGAACCAGAGTTGTGACTACTTGGATCGATGAGTAGCAGTAGAATACTTGAGGAAGAAGATCCTCCCGGGCTTCACACTGCAAGGAGTCGTTGGATCGACCACCAACCCATCACTGTGATCAGACACACAGAAGTTCTCTTGCAGAGAAGAAGCAGCAGCAACAGCAACAAAAATAGTTTTGTCAAAATCGTTGGCTATGGGAGCCTCCTTGATTTGTATAAATAGTCATAATGGGGGAGGGAATACAACCTAGCAATTTAAAGGTTCCAAAATAGGAAACCCCACAATTGATTGTCTATCACATAAGTTTCTAAAAACTGAAAATAAAAACAAACTAAAAAGGAAACTAATGACTTGACTCAAATACTAACTTAGCTCCTAAGAAATAAAAAACACTAAAGAGCAACCCAGTGCACAAGGCTCCCGCTACTGCAGTGTCTGGAGGGGCAAGTGTACGCAGCCTTACCCCTGCTTCGTAGAAGAGGTTGTTTCCAAAGGAAATTAATGAAAAAGGAAACAAACTAATTAATCCCCTATGCAATCTTAATACCCCCAGTTTAGACCCAGTCTTTTCCTTGTCTTTGCACTCTTTCCAACTATCCAATTCTGATGGAACAAAAAATGACAGACTCTCTCATTTTTATCCTTTAGTCAAAACAAAAAGATAAGCCATGCTAATTTTTTTCTTAATGCTATAGGGTTGAATAAAAATTCGATTAACCATTAAAAGTGGCCCATTACACCCCAAACCACATGGACTTATGGCCCAACACATATACAGCCCAACCATACTTCTTCCAAATAAAAAAATCCCAGTTTGGTGAAGAATCTGCATCACAACGGAAGTGATTATAAGAAATTTCAGATTTGAAAGAAAGTATATATAGACATTGTAGAAATTTTTTTAAAGTTCAAGGTGAAGAGTGTTTCAAGGAAAAACAAATATAAAGCTACTAGTTCTCTTTTGTTTCAAAGAATAAGTGATGCAGTTAAGGTTGTCCAATTAGGCCTTGGAATACTTTAATTTGGCCCATGGTTGGGTTCTATGAGCCTTGGGCTTGTTATTTTTGAGTTTACTATTGTAATAGGCCTCTTTAATAAGCCTAAAAGTTGGGATTTAAGGGGGTAAAAGGATTAAGTAAATGGATAAGATTGTGTGGGTCCCATCCATGTGCTATTAAGTAATCAAGCTAATTTAATCCAGAAGAGTCCTTTTAAGTCGAGTGTATAAGTTAGTTTAGGAAGGTTAAGAGTCATTGGTGGAGTCAATTTAGGAGATTTTATCTCTATTTTTATAAATAGCAATGTAACCAACCCATCCCTCCACTATTCTGATAATGGAATAGATTTGGAAAGTTTGAAATTGAGAGTGATTCTCTCCCCTTTTTCTTCTTGGTTAGCAATCTGCTACTTCCTTGTTCACCCCTTTCTTTCCCCTTCATGTGTCCCCTTTCTTTCCCCTTCGTATGTCCTTTCCTGCGATACCTAGCTTCCTTTCCTTCTCTGTCAAATGCTACGGGTACTGAAGAATATTTTCCGCTGCCTGGTATTTCTATAACAGATCTTGGATATAACTTGAGTTATTAACAAGGTCATCTCACCACCGGCAGAATCTGCTATTCATTCTGCATTAATAAGAAGATAATTTTAAATGTGTGTTCAACCCACCAAAATCCGGGATAGCCCTAGCTCACTTTCTGGCCAGGCCATAATCATCCCATACTTCAAAGCATTAAGCCCCATATTTTGGGGTCCGATGTTTTCCCTTTCAGTGATTCAACCTCTCAATTGAGAAGAACTCATGATACCGAGGGGAATCTAATGTCTCAAGGCAAAAAGGAATCTCTTTTTATTTCCATTTGGAAGGAATTCAAAGATATTATACGGGCTAACTTTGCCCAATTGGCACTCAACATACTGAGTGCCAGTTGGACATCTTTTGGAAGGGGATTTTTATGTAAGAGTAAGAAAAGCAAAGCAAGGAATAGTCTCCAAAGCAGCCCAAAAAGGAATGTTATGGATAAATGATCATGTCTAAGGTTAGCTCAAACGTTGGCACTCTTCATTTTCTCAAGATTAATAATCATGTCTAAGTTTTCATACTCCAATTAGATAATTTCATACAAGGAATTTTTTTTACTCTATCCAATAGGTGTCAACAGTAAGTGTAAAAACCCACAAAGAGCAGCATCTTTTATGAATTAAGATCATCTGGTTCGTTAAAAAAGACAGGATGCATGAGTGACATTGAGTCACAACACTTGGATACAAGGTACATAACAATTCCAACCTCATTCCAAGAAAGATTACATCAGAGGAAAAGGTTCCATCTCCGAGCTTCTCCACAAGTCTTTCCACTTGCTCTCGTCATGTGTATTGTCAACCTAAATTAAGACGGAGATGGAAAACTTGAGAGATATCTTTGTCTGATCTGAATGTTGTCCATTAACTATCACTTAATGGACTGAGAGGACATACATAACTTGAAAGGCTTGACAGCATAGTTTTGAACCGTCTTGCAACTGGTAACAGGGCTACGAAGTAAGGTATACAAAGAATATCCAAGCTAAGAAAGGTTTAGCTGATAATTAGAATTAAATATAGGTTATGGAGTAGGATGCTGATGTAGAATGGAAGACAAAGTGGACTCGATCTCGTTCAAGTCGGAAGACAACACAATAAATGGGAAGAACTTCTGTAATTTTTATTTCAAAACTCCTCCATTACATTCCCATTACAAGGTATTTAATCACCTTTAGGTGCTGATTAAGAAATAACTAATAAGAACATAAATAAATATAGATCTCATAAAGAGAGCAACAAATACTTAAATATTAACACAGCCATGCACGTATCCTCCATTCTTAATTCTTACCAATAAAAAGCCAACTGAAATAGAAACTTAACAATTCAGGCATTTATGTATATCCTCGTTCACACGGTTAACTAAGAACCCATGATCCTATGCTCCGCACCATTATTCTCCGCATCAGATGCTCAAAAGGTATGACAGAAGGTCCTAGGGTTATCCTTGTGACAAGACAGGCGAGTGTGGCAGGGGCAACACAATGCACAAACCAGATGGTGTAAGTGGCGAAAGAAGTTTTCCTTCACCTGAATGAAGAGTTATTTTTAAAGAAGGAGGGGGGGGGGGGGGAGAAAGAAAAACACAACAGCAGCAGCAACAACATCCTGACAGCAATGACGGGCAGGGAATTGGAAGAGGCTCATGCAGTACAGAAGGAAGAAGAAGAAATGATAGTCACTGCCATGAAAGAATTCAAAAGCCCAAAACTTATATTGCTATATGGTCTTTTTGAGCTCAACTAATGCTGCAGAATCCCAAATCTCAGAGTTGCAGGCTATCCTATGATCAATTCATCCCCATTCCCTACCTTAGTAAGACTCTAAAACGTTTCCCTTTGCAATGCGAGGATCACGAGTGCTTTGAAGAACATCCTTCATGCATAACGTAGGTGCCAATCAATAATCATATCGATCCATATCACAAATACTTGCACACCGACAGGTTAAGACAGAAGGAAATCATCAATCCAACACCGGACATGGAACAAAGCAAACTACCAATGCGAAACCTAATGCGCAGAAACTTAATTTACAGACTAAAGCTTCCTTTTTTAAAGAAGGATAGATAAAAAAATAAAAAAAATAAAAACTTTTTTTTCTTTCTTTCTTTTCGATTGAAGAGGGAAGCAATACGATTATGATGATCTTATAAGCACAGAAAGAAAACGGCAGGAAAACCTCAAATCAATCAAGATCGAGCCAAAGCGACAAAACAACAAACACCCATTCGATGAAACCCACATGAAAACCGACCCAAAAGAAAAAATAAGGATCAAGTGAGAATCGTACCAGGGAATGACGTTCTCCGGCCTGGAAGACGACCTTTTGCTGATTCATAGCCTGGGTATAAAGCTGCGAAAGCGAATTGGCAGCACTGCAGAAAGTGGTGTACATCGTTCGATCGACCTCGTCCAGGCGAGTCGCATCAGACTTCCTCTTCTTCGCCATGTAAAAGACTTCCTCTTCGATGGTTCTCTCCCGGCCTTCTGAAGGTATCGCTCTCTCGAACACAAGAAAACCTAGGGACGGGGAGGTGCTCTGCTCTCTCTCCCTCTCTCTCTCTTCCAATCTAATATATTATCCGTCGCAGTGTCTACAAGGAAACGAAACATTGCGTTTTCTTCTTTTCAGGGGAAAAGAAAGAAAGAGAGAGAGTGGGGAGTGTTAATCCGACGGTTTGGTCCGGTTTTTGGTCGGGCTGAATAGGTTTCAGCCCTGGGCCAAGCTGAAGCCGATTGGTAAAGGTGTCAAATTTCAGCCTGAACCGGTTGAACCCAACTAATTCATCCGAGTAAACCGAACCACACTCATATTGGACCGGCTTCCATCTTTGCTTTTGAAAAGATGAAAGATGGTAGATATGGGTGAAAGTTTGGTCCAAACAATAAAAACTCGCCTTGAACCCAAACAGGGCTTGGGCCAAGTTTTTTGATCATGAGGGCAGGTTAGGATTGAAAACTCCAACCTTGGCTGAGCTTGGGTTGAGGTCTCAACCCGGCCCAATCCAACCCAACTCAATCTGAAATTTAACCCTGAATTTTTATATTATAATTTAGGGCTCTATATTTCATTTTTCTATAATATTTTTAATGTATAAAATATGAATGAACAAAATAGGTCAATCAATGTTAATCCAAGCATTGCAGAAGTCAAGGTCAACCAAACCCAACCTAACCCGACCCAATCCTGATAGGGTCAATTAGGGTTGGGTTGGTATGAACCCGATAGGGTTGGGCCTGAACATGAACCCGACATGGTTGGATCGAACCTGTGTTGAATTTTGAGGACCTAGGGTGGGATTAGGGTTTTAAGAAACCCGGCCCTATTTCACCCCTAATGGTAGACATATAAATCAACCGATTCATCCCGACTAAATTGTACTGCATGGCTTCGATGTGTACAATTGCAAACTGGTAAAAATCGAGCCAATTGAAACCAATCAAAATCGAAACCTTTAAAAATTGGGGGGGGGGGATCGGGATAAACATAATTATATTATTTACATATATATATATATATAAACTAAAACTGAAACTAGAACAAACCAACTCAATAATAAACCGATAACAGCCCATTAACCCAACCCAAAATCGAAACAAACGAGATAGATCTTTTTTCTTATCGAGCTCGCAATTGAGACTGAAACTAGATCAATAGACCAAAATCAAGCGAACCAAACAAATCGAATGACACTCCTACGTACATATGTAAAGATTTCATTTCGGTTTTCCTTAATAGGTTTATATCAATCTAGTTTTGATTTTCAGTCTAGTTTTGTTTTATTTTTTGTACATATATAATAAAAATAAGGATGAATTTAAGTATAATGCCGGTTTTTCTAAAGCTAATGACTCAATCAATGAAAAACATATAAATGACTTTTTCAAAAAAAGGAGGAGAGAGATATACACAGATCTAGGCATATTGATAGTATACCCAGCCTTTTCTCTTAATAGGAAACCTTTTTTTCTTTTTCTTTTTTCAATTTTTGGTTTGCTTTCAAGTTTAATTAGGTTTTCAATGGGCCCAACCGGCTTCAATCTCTTACAGACTCGAAAGAAATCTGTGCCAAAAATGAACCGGTCTTCTCGTTCAGCACGGGCCGGAATTTTACACCCCTCAACTCACTTTTGTAGCTTGATGCTTTTTCTCCTTTTGAGCGTGGCATATTGTACGGCCATGAGACCACGATGACTCTATTATGATATCAAAAGAGTCCATTATATCATGATGACTCTATTATGACACACCAAAAAGTGTTCAAACTTATTTTTATTTTTTTAGATAATTTTGTTAAGAACAACGACAGAAGCATGGATATCAAACATTAATCTTGAATCAGTATAATAGAAAAATTATTAATAGGGAAAAGGATAAGCACGCCGCTAATTTTATTGGAGCTAATGACTCAATCAATAGAGAGTTGAGATATAAAAAACATGGGGATCATTTCTAAAGATGAGAGAAAGTGAGTGACACTGGCTGAGCACTCCAACATCATGCTTAAGTTTTTCCCTACCTAATAATAGTTCAGATTAGACTCGAATGATTCAGTCTCTCCCAAGTTGCAACAACCAATAAGTATGAGTGTATGACAAGGTTTCTGTATTCAAAATTAGCATTTTGAATCAGAAGTACTTTTTGTATTCCTGTTAATTTGGAATACTTTATAAAAAAGAAAAAGAAAAAATGGTGCATGCTAAAATTGAGGAAAAAGTAAAGTATTTCTAACACTAAAAAAAAGAATAAAAACATATATAAAATGCATATTTCGTACCAAATTACATAAAATGTCATCCTACACATTTTTCATTATTCCTATATTTGAGAACAATGTTTTAGCCACGTAAGTAAGAACATCGTATGTAACTATCTCAACACGTGTGGCAGAACAACAACTATCAAACGCAGTTGGTGAACTGTGGTGTGCAAAAAATATCATGCTCACCAGAAGGTCTCGAGTCTCTTGGCTATTACCTAACTATAGCGGAATAGCAGTGGTGGTGGAGATAGCAATAGCAATAGTATGTGCTGTTGATTACGTCCATCCATCATCCAATCGCTGCAAATTAAGTTTTGCGAATCCAAAATCTTAGCTTTTAGATGCAAACATTGAATAAGCAATATTGAACCAACTCCCATGGATATTGGTGTTGTATGTATGATACAGAGATATGCACCAGATAAGCAAGGGGAGCTATGCAAAGAGGTGTAATACCTAACAGAACTCCGCACTTTTCTCCTTCCCCCTTTCTTAACTCAATTACACAACATACTTGATTGTAGTTATGGAATTTCTATTAACTGCAAGTACTAGAGGGCTTGGGCTGAGATTTCAGTCTATAGGCAACCCAATCCAACCCAACCATGTGTATTAAGTATATAATCATATAAATATGCTAATAGTTATTAATGAGTCCTTCTAGAAATAGGTCTTTTGTTTCCGTTAGGGCTTGGGCTGATATTTCAGCCCATAGGCAACCCAATCCAACCCAACCATGTGTATTATATATATAATTATATAAATATGCTAATAATTATTAATGAGTACTTCTAGAAAGAGGTCTTTCGTTTCCAACAATCTATACATATACGAAAACTTTGGTCTTTGGCCTCTGCAATGCATCAAGATCAAGCAACTAAGTAACCAATAGTATTGGGTTGGACTGAATTTATTTAAACTCAGCCCAATCAGGGTCAATTAGGGCTGGGTTGGGTTGGGTTGGGTTGGGTGAAACCTGACAGGGTTGGGCCTGGGTTGAGATATCCCAGCCCAACCTAGGGCTGGGCTAGGGCTTGGGTTTAGTTAAGAGACCTTAGGGTTGGGTTGGGTTGGATTTTCTAAAACCCGGCCCAACGTAGCCCATTGACACCCCTAGTAGGTACCAAGGAAGGTATGAATTAATAAAAATTTAGATTGTGTTTGGTATGTATCTTCGAAATAGATTATGAGACTATAATGCATTTGAAACGAGATAATAGAGAAGAATTAAGCTTCAATATGCGTTTTAGACCCACAAATTACTTCTGAGAATATATATTAAACACAACCATAGTTTTCTTTGTTGTACTTGCAATTGCTCTCTCTCTCTCTCTCTCACTCACTTTTTGCAGTAAGTTTGGTAGAGATGACATGTATGGCAACCATTAGATAACAATATGAATCAGAAAATATGGCAAGAAAAGGGGGAAAGATAAACCAACCAGATCTAAATTGCAGATGCAGATTCAGTGTTTTTTCTCCCTGGGGGTAGTTAAATCAAGAACTAGAAGGCAATTTCCATTTGGTGGATGCCTTGAACATGAGGGACACACAGTTAATGGTTGGAAGTTTAGTTGTGCAAGTTGGGCTAACCCGTGAGAAGTTGTGGGCTCAAATTGGAAGAGCTACAAGTAATGGGTTTTTGCCAATCTTGGGCATACTAAAAAATAATATTAGCCCAACCCAGCTCGGCCCAAGTTCCAGCCTCTTCAACTGCATATCAGTGGGGAAAGCACAAAATATGGTTGCATATACAACTATGCATTTTGTAAAGTACATAAATTCCCATAAATTTTCTAGAACTCCTTTTAGACTAGAAAATACATGAGAAGTCCATACTTGTAAACAAGCATTGGAAATATAGTTATGATGGAGGCTAAGTTAATAATGGGAGAGGGTTCACTGAGCAAGCGTTATAAAGAAGTGCACCAATGAGGTGAGGTAAAACTGTATCATGCATTGGAGGAGAGTGAAGAAGAGAGAGATAGATACAGAGATGCCAGCGTACCCCATCCCAGTGGTTCAAAGGACGTTTTTCCTATTGATCAAGTAACAAATTTATGGGTATCACATGAAATGGGCCTTCACATTTCATTCAGTGACTTTATGAGGAGGCAAGGAGAGAGGTTGGTGACCTTTTTTCCCTAAGATGGTTTTTTTGGTAAAATCCTTGAGATGGTCTCAGTGACTCATTCAAGGCTTGAGAAAAGAGAGAAGAATTAATGGAGTAATAGATTGGTAGATCGGTAGCTTCTGGGTTGGATACTTTGGGTTCCTTATAAATGTTTCTTGATAGCCATGAAAGTTGATAGTAGAGGAAGCATTAAAAGCCTACTTTATATTTTACTTAACCAAAAGTGAATCCTTCTTGACTTGGAATTCTCACTTGTCAGGTGTCCCCTGTTTGGCCAAACACAGTTAAAATCAAGAGCTTGACATAGACCATTCATGGCCAAAGGACAAAAAGGCCAGGCGGGTATTGATGGTGACGATGCAGAATTAGTACAAATTGCAGTGACAGAGTTGTACACACGTGCACATGCGCACCAGTAGAAACAGCCTAGATTTTTTCTGTAAATCTGATCTGTCAGTTTCTTTTATTTTCTTGCTTTCCATACACAGCCTTAAATATTTGTTTGAACGGTCAACTACTGACTTCGAAGGATCAATGACCTTAAATTGGAGGTGAATCGGCTATCAATTGGAATCGATCGAAACTTTTCTTTTGGTAACGAATGGATCGAAACTCTAGCAATTGAAATAGAGAAGAAGAAACAAGAATTCAATACATCTATGGTTTTTTTCGAATTCAGACAAATGGTTGATGCTACTACAAGAGGTAAGTTTTATTAATTTTTTGTTATACTTATTGATTAAAAGGGTAAAAAAGGAAAAAGTTTTCCTCTACCCTTTACATGTGCCTCGACAACATTTACCAAGTTTGAATGATTGTCAACCACCAAACCTATTGGTCTGCTTTAATCACCCCCATCCCACAAGCACAAATATTTGGGACATAATATAATCCCAAAGTACCTCAATGACTCAAATACAATCAATCAAGAAGGTGACTTATTATTATGGATCGTGCTCCTTTGTAGTGCATTACATCATGTAGCACATATCCAAGGGTTAGGAGCCCTCAGACACGTAGACCAATGTGCTTTTAGTCCTTGGATCTATGCTACACAATGTGTCGCTCGACACCGACAGGGGATCCCCATCTCATTATTACTAGGCCTCTATTATACAAAATCAAATACTCTCCTAACCATTCTGGACATCCATTCTAAGACACCCAAACTCATTTGCAAGGGATTGACAATGAATCAAAAGTTACCTCTGACAGAAAATAATGATTAAAGAGTATTTATTGTCGATTCCAAAATAAACCCAATTTTCCTATTAAGAAGATCTCTTTTATTTTACATTCTCAACAAGGACGCATCAACAAGACTGCCCTTCCAAATAGATCGTCATGGCATGAACTCATAATTTATTTGCTTCAGACCAGGAGCTTTTAGCCCACCTCCTCCTCCTCCTCCTTTAGGATAGGGTCATTGTCTTTCACTTGCTTTTTTGTCAGATCCGATAGGCCGATCACCTAGTAACCACTCCAATATAGAGCTACGTATACACCACCACGCTGAGACTCTTTTTCGATAGTAAGATCACTACCAGCTTGTTGTGAAAATCAGGCTTGGAATCAACCTATTCCACCAGTTCAAATCCGGAGACCGAAACCCACTTTAGGCCTACATTTGGATATTGTGAGTGAATTTGCCGATGGAATAGAAGCCTTTGAACAGTAGTGAACTAGACCCAGCTGGGGATTTAACTGGGCCCAAGCCCATTTTGAGTATAAGGGCTGTAATCTCTTCTAAAGTTACACTAGAGCTTGTGAGAACCCATCTTCATAGGAGGAACTATGGTGGACTGGTTGGTTGTTGCAAGAGCCATTGGGTGGGCTATTTCTTAAGAAAAGCTAAAAATGACTGTTGTGCACTAAAGTGGAGAGTTGGCCACTTCACTTGTGCTTTCACTTTTCAATGACTTCATCAATGTTTGCTATATGACGGGCCTAAGGCTTTTTTATGTTGAAGAAACTACACTTACATGAGTTTTTGGTTCTGTTCTTGTGATTGAATTATTATGTTCCAAGGTAGAGGAGTACTGACTAAAATGTAATTTTGAAGGAACTTATTTGTCTATACTTTGAACTGCAAAAGGTAATAAGAAGATTCATAGAGGTGTAGATTAACTTCAAGCGGTTAGAGAGCCAATTAGGGTTTTAGATGTGAATCCATGAACAAATTCGAGAAATTTAAGAATAGATTTGATACATGATAAATTACAAAAAAAACATTTGAGATGGCATAGACATGTATGTACAATGGAGGCCTTTAAATGTTCAATGTTTAATAGTGACTTGATTTAGATTGAAGCAATTGAAATAGACAAGTATAGTCTAAAATGGCTATGGGAGAAGTGGTCAGAGGAAAGATATGCAGTCTCTGATTGGTTGAAAGAGAACTGCAAATATTTCCCCAGAAAGTGATATATATTCTCCCATATTTTATAGGAAAAATCACTTTTTATGTTTGGTTGCAAAGAAAATGCAGATATTTCTCTAGGATGTGAAATATATTTTATAAGAAATGTAGAAATTTCTCTTCAAAGGGATCTAATTTGTCTGTCCCAATACTTTACGGAGGCAACACGTGTCAAAAATTGGGATAGGGACCAGCCTAGCTATCTCTTCCTATCATGAACAATCAATCAAATGGTAGACCCTACCTGTGCTTACTATCACGCCTAGCTTTGCATCAGTGACAGAAACCTGAAAGTTCATCCAACCCAGACTCCCCTTTCATACTATTACACAGAGCTCCAATTTAACACTGCACTTATTGGTGAAGCCATTTAAGAGAGAAGAGACTAATCGCTGACTCTAGACTACAAAAAGAAAGAGAGAGAGAGAGAGAGAGAGCACTGTCAGTGGTTGGGGCACTATCGTAGGGTTAAACTCTCAGATAAACTCTCAGACAGAAAACATTTTCTCATATAGGCAAAGAGTCTCCAAGCCGACGGTATACTATACGCCTAGACATATTGGTCACTTAATTTTTTTTCTCTTTAAAATAAAATAATAAAAATTGCAATGTGTCTAGGCTTATAATATGTTGTGGCTCCAACACTTTTCCTTCTTATATATATGTGAAAAGAAAAATTATATCTGAAAATATGGTTTACGTCAATGCTTTCATGTGTCAATCTCTCTCCACTTCATTTGAAAATATATCTCTACCCCTTGTTTTGAGGAAAGACTGTTATTGGCTAGGGATCCAACTCCACCAGAGATTGATCCCACCACTGGAAGAATACAAGTATGCATCCCTAGGTGATCACCAACCGTGGGATCAGTCTCTCATCCCTACGCTCTATGAAAAGGAATTGAATCCTTTGCATAGAAAATCACTTCCTTAAATACATTCCATATAGAGAGAGGTTTGAAAACATGGAATGGGGATCTGGATTGACCAGAATCGGTGCCATTAAGAGAGTAGAGACTAATCACTAACTTGAGAGAGAGAGAGATCTACAGTCGCTGGCTGCTGCAAGTTCACATTGTCATTATCCGTTAGGTGATTGGCAAGTTCTGACACGTCGGCTCGTGACTGCACCAATCATGCTGGGTCAACACGTACAGGTATGGGCTCCAATCACGAGCCAGAGTGACAATTAAGTCTGCCTAAGTGACATAGAAAGCTCACGACTACACAGACTGTTGGGCTAATTTCTATGTCACTTCCCATCATCCCAAGTGCGGATCTCCCTATACTGGAATCTCAGATAAAGAGCCCTTCCTACATGGGCTTGGTTAAATGGGTAAGTGGGTAAACGGGTTAATGGGTCATGGGTATTCCGCTCATCCACTGTCTACAAGGACCTTAGATACATTGACAAAGAGATCTTATCCGTTGAACCGATAACCGGGTCAGTTGTTCAAATTGATTCGGCTCAACTGCTTAATGCTTGGTTCAGCCCCACTTGTAGGACCTCTTTCAAAGATGAAGGAACAACTAGCAAATCTGGCATCACAGTAGGGGATAAGACTTAATTGTCAAAGAAATAGAAAATGTTGGCAAGGATCAAGGCTTTCATGAAGAGCTATAGCCTCTACTTTGTCCACTAATATTTTAGGCCAAAGGTTTATTTCATTGGGTGATTCTCTTATCCAATTTTAGGCAGGATAAGACCTAATTGTCAAAGAAATTGAAAATGTTGGCAAGGATCAAGCTTTCACGACAACTATAGCATCTATGTTCTCCACTAATATCTAATTTATCCACGATGATTTGAATCCATGATTAAACTCTATGAATAGATTTATAGAATAATATATTTCATCAATAATTCTCAATATCTTACCTAATTGATGTTAAATTAAAGTGTCAAATCCTATGGCTGAGGAGATTCACTCTTCACTATGAATGAAGACTTAGTCAAACATTTTTTTGATAACAAAAAGAAACCGACATTTTCATAGAAGATAATAAAAAGCGTATACATCATTTATAGAGCAATTGATCTTAGAAATTCTAGCCGTCATATTTAAGTGATCAGCTACAATGATTAACAACCTATACATAACTGCTGATGCGATGAATACAATAATATCAATACCTTGATCCATGCCTATAACTCCGAAGGAAAAAGACCCATCAAGGTTGCATTTAAAACAACCAACCTTTGGAAT
The DNA here is from genome assembly GCF_013358625.1 of Macadamia integrifolia. Taxonomy (NCBI): domain Eukaryota; kingdom Viridiplantae; phylum Streptophyta; class Magnoliopsida; order Proteales; family Proteaceae; genus Macadamia; species Macadamia integrifolia. The sequence continues at coordinate 34,349,886 of NC_056559.1, read as the reverse complement.
TAAAAATCTTACCGTTGTAATGAAATATTAAAATCAATAATGATCATTTAAGATACTATTCCATTCGTGTTATTTTTATTGCAACCCTAGTTATTAATTTTGGAATAAATTTTCAAGTTTTGACATTCCAATCTAAAAAAAATAAAAAAATAATACAATAAATCCCCGAGCTCATTAAGAGTACAAAGAATAAAGATATTAATGATCATCAAATTCTTTACTTTTAAATTATCTAAAGTTAAAATAAGATAATAAATGTGTTACTGTGCCTCACCTCACAACGAAGAAGAAGGAAGGGGGCAATTGAAAAATATTTTGAATGGAATATTTTTGCATGTACCCTTTCACATGCCACCCGTAGATTAGGGTTTTAGGAATTAATATTAGATCGGTCATATTGATTATATTTGTTGATCTATACCGGTATTGATATACACCAATATCAACACATATACCTCGCCAATACTAGACGGTCATACTGTATGGGTAAAAGAATAAAATGATTAAAATACAATAAATATTAGTATCTTTGAGGGAAAAAATGTTTGAAAATCTGACATAAATGGATACGTATAAGATATGATATTGATTTCAAAACTGGCTAATACTTGTTCCTATATTGCTCGAACACTCTGCCATGGATCCCACACTCTCTTTCTTCATTAAAAAAACCTTTATTAGATGATTTGACTTCTCTCTCATTGGTGAGAAACTGCACTAGCAATAATATCTCCCACATATTTGAATTATTCTACTAAGAAAATGCCAAATGGCAAATTCTAATTATGTAATGATAAGGAATCTTCTTTCCCAATGTAACAATTAATAATCGGACCCATTACCTGGCCCGATCCACCTGGTCTTGTCTGTACTCATGGTTTGAGATATCAATAATTGGGGTTCGTCGTTCATGTATTGGTTACCCACACAAGGTGACAAGGACCTGGCCCAACTTAGCTATATTTTGTTCACAAACTCATCTGCATGGGCCCACCTTTTTTTTTTTTTTTTTTTTTTTTGAATAGATTGGCAAATCATGGGTCCTTTTTCTCATCTCAAGATTAGCCTGGGTTGCTTGACTACTTGTCTACAAATGTGAATGGCTTTCAATAGAAATCTAAGAACCCCTCTCAAGCCTAACACCTTAATAGGAAAAAAAAAATTGTCCTCTCCATTTATATATATGTTATAAGGAAAAATGATTGTCATGATGTCTTAAATTCCATCTATGGATCTCACATTCTTTCTTCTCATTAAATATTTAATGACGATTCAATTTCTCATCTCTTTATTGATGGAAAATTGTACTCTGATATCTCAATACTTCACCATTTCTTCCCTCATGTTGCTATTATGATTAAGTTTCCCTTCACCTAATGTAAAGAGAGAATCTTTCAACTCATAGATTTTGGTGGTTGAATAAGAATTTAAAAACAACACTAAGGGCATTTCGGACTTTATAAAATAAGGGGCCAAGAGAATAATGATACCTCTTATGGTTGGATTCTCTTCGGTACAATGAAAAAAAACTTTCACCATGGTAATATATCTGATTTTCTTCATTTGGAAAAGAAAAGATAAAAGTAGTTAATATGTATACAATGAATGATAATGACCAATGCTTAGATATGTAAAAATAATATTAGAAAGGAATATAAGTCTTAAACTTTCACAATAATATTATTCATTAATTTCCATCATTAAACCCATAGCCCTTAGAATGACTTCCTTTTCTTATATAGAAATTAAACTAAGGATCCAAACTTTTATTTCCAATAACAGTTAATTAAAATTGGAAAATTGATACCATGCCAAGGGGGAAAAAGCTTTGTTAATATATAATTAACGGACTAGTTAGCATAGACATCATTTATTATGGATGTATAGAAGTGGGAATTTTTTTTTTTTTGTTAAATACACTTACTAGTTACAATCAGATGAACCATAATACTATATATTCATTTTCATGTAGAAAAAAAAAACATAAATAAAAAGAACAAATATATTTTACTAGAGTTTTGAAAAAATGAATTGCAATTATTATTTATGGATTAAAAAAAATGATAAATGATTAAGATATACAAACTAAATTCTATGATTTTTTTTCCAAACCCCCCCCTCCCAAAAAAAAAAAAAAACACACACACACACAAAATCCTTTAGTATTCTTTTGTTTCTAGCTATGTCTTTGGGCTTGAGCAAGCTGGGTAATCAAGAAGACCAAGCTTGTTATTACTACTTGCAAGTGCTTAGCAATGGCTGATGACCAACATTACCAAGGATTACCAAAAGTCTTAAACTCTCACCTCCATAAGAGTTAGATGCCCAAAATACTCATCTCCTTTAAATTTGAGGAGGGAGGAGGGAGGAGGGTGGTAGGTCTATTCTAGTTTTCTAACATATCTGGGTCAAGATAAGGTGGACCGATTGGCTCTGCCAGGCCCAACTGGTCACAGGCTGTTGGCCCTTTATTTTATTTTATTTTATTTTATTTTTCTTTCTTTTTCCCCTCTGATTATTTTGACCATGCCTCTCCCATCAATCTTCCAGTATAGCAATTTTGAAGAAATATTTATGACTTTTGTCGATTGGCTGATGCGGTATGGATGTGGTGTTTATTTTAATTTATGAAAAAAATTAAAAGGTGTGTTGATATGTAGTCAGGGTGATAAAGTCTGAAATAATTCATATGTGGTCAACGGAGGTGGTAGTATAGTGGAAGGAAGTCTTTGATTCATCATCGTTCGAGTTGGCTGAATATAAGTTTGTGTTGGTACGTCTCACCATCATCTATTGATCAGGTAAAAGTGCTGCTTATTGCATAAGAGCTTCGACTTGAGGGTAACATTCATTACCATGGAACACCCTCTTATTCTTTAAGGGAAAAGATGAAGATCTTAACCTTAAGATTAACAGAAAATGGACTGGCCATATTTGGAAATCATTTATTTACTTGTTTGGGTAAAAGCCCTTGATAAGCTTATCCTTCTAAGAAGGTCCTTAGGTCCCTTACTGATCTAATAATAATCTGATATCAATGAATCCTTCACAAGTCTCGTCTTTTAGATGGTTTTCCATGTACAATTGGTTACTTCATAAACAAGTTGTGACCGTGGGACCCACTTCTTTCTTCAGGGGTGGGACCTACCCCATTCTCTCTCCTCCTCCTCTCGGGTATAACCTCTCTCGGACTGTCATGGGTCAGGCCAAAGTTGTCCTCTTTTACATTATCCCACTACCGAACACAACCCCATCAATCTAACTACCACACATATAAGTCATGGTGGCTCCCACACTGAAATCTTTCGATGAGGCCATAACTCAAGTTTCACACTTTGACCTCTTTTTTTTTTTTTTTTCAATAATTGCGTAAACGTGCGTGTACACGTGTGGTGCTCCGTCATTACTTCTATTTTTTCTGATCCCCACGTTTGTGGTTGTTAATGTAGGCCCCATTCGCATGTTAGAGAGGAAATTCTCGATGTAACCCTCAAAAAGGCCCGTTTGGCTAATTGGCTTGTAAGTAACACTTAAAGGTCCGTTTGGCTTTGTGGGGTTAGAGAGAGAAAGAGAGCGCCACGTCATCGTCATTCAGTATAGACAGGGGCACGTGTCCATCCCTATCGTGGGACCCCTGGAGTCCTTTCATCTCCTCCATTTTCAGTGCCCATTTGGTGCGAAGAGAAGGAGGGAAAGAGAGAAGTTTGAAAGTGGGGCCCACATGATAAGATCGTCAACCGTTACATATTTGTTACTGCAAAGGGTATTTTCATACGTCAGGTTGGTAAAACTGTAGAAATTTGCTCCCTCTTTGCCTCTTTGGATAGATTTCCCCTGTCAGGGCCTCAGGGGCAGTCTTACCTCACGTCTTACCCATCAGAATCAGGTCAAAGTAACATCTTCCGATAATGGTTGAAGGTACCGGTATGTTATCTTCTAATACGTATCGGTATTGTTTAATGAGTTTTGTTGTCTTGAAACAAAACAAGACTCATTAGATCGATCGAAATCGAAAAAAACTGATAAAAATCATTTTTCTTCATTTTAATCCTTTTTTAATGTTTCTTTATTTTCTATTTCATATTGGATCCATGTAACCTCTATTTATTTGAAATAAAGTTATGATCGTTATTATTATTGTTGTATTTTTTTGATGAACGGTTCTTTGACTCAGCTTGTTCACTCTTTGTATAAAACCATAGGTATCATGAATATATCAGTTCTGGAATCAATCAAGCCGATATCAATTCAATCCGGATAAAATTGATCGAAACGATTTATCTGTGTCTTTTCACACTCAATTTTATCTTTTTACGTAATTTTATCTGTTAATTATGAATTTAAAAGCTAATGACATATTGGCCCACCGTTGTGACGAACTTAAACCGTTAAAACTGAAAGTGACGGTGAGGATAATGGCCAAAGAAGCGCACGTACAGTCAAACAGATAATTACAAACTGTACCATATCATTAATTTAAACTTTAAACATAATTATTTTCCCTTAATTATATTTACCAAAAATAATAGAGAGAAGACACAGAGACACGCGCACACTTACTTGCACAGATACGGTCACATGGCATGTGACCAACCAGTTGTGTTCCCTCCTTCCTCGTCCCCTATAAATACCTCCGCACCTTCCTTCCACTCTTCCTTTTGACTCACTTCAACTTCTCCTTCTCCTCCTTCTTCTCTCTGCTTAAATCTTTAATGGCGGAACTCAAACCCTAAGATAATTGCAGTACTTGTGGTTCTAACTATGTATTATAGTTTCATTATCTTCCAGTCCATGGAGTTGCAGAAGCTCTTCTACTACCTGACACTGTTCTTTATCGCTCTTCTCGCCGGTACAGTGTCTCCGGCGGCACTTGACGGAGGTACGAGAGATGCTCAACTGTTGCTTTCTTTCAAAGGTACGATTTTGAAACCAGGAGTGTTACAGAACTGGCAACGGAATCTGAATCCATGTTATTTCACTGGAGTTACTTGTAAGAACTCGAGAGTTTCGGCTCTGGATCTGAGTTCTCTCTCTCTTAACTCCGAGTTCCAGTTTGTTTCTTTGTTTCTGATGAGTTTGGAGCGATTGGAGAGGTTGACGGTGAAGAATGCAAGTATTGGCGGTAACCTTACTTCGGCTTCGGCGTCCCGGTGTAGTACACTGTTAGGCGAGCTCGATCTGTCGGGGAACTCTTTGTCTGGTTCCATTTCGGATATTTCAAGCTTGTCTTCGTGTTCGGGTTTGAAATCTCTGAATCTATCTCACAATTCCCTCAGTTTTTCTGTCGGACCAAAGGATTCCGGTGGGTTACGGCTCAGTTTTCAGGTTCTGGATCTCTCCTACAATAAGCTTTCAGGCCAAAACGTCGTCCCTTGGCTTCTTGCTGGTGGTTGTAATGAGCTCAAGTACTTCTCTGTTGGGGGAAACAAAATTTCTGGGAATATTCCGGTGTCGAATTGCCGGAGTTTGGAGTATCTCGACGTCTCGTCCAACAATTTCTCAGGGGAAGTTCCGTCTTTTGGCGGCTGTTCTGCGTTGCAGCATCTGGACCTTTCCGGCAATCAATTTTCCGGCGACATCGGCATGCCACTGTCCAGTTGTCAGCAACTCAGCTTCTTGAATATTTCCAGTAACCAATTTTCAGGCAACATTCCATCTTTTCCCAACGGGAGTTTACTGTCTCTTTTGCTCTCCGCCAACAACTTCCAGGGCGAGATACCTCTGCATCTCGCTGATGCATGGTCAACTCTAGTCGAACTCGATCTTTCTTCCAATCACTTGCACGGTACGGTTCCTTCTAGTCTGGTTTCTTGCTCTTCATTGGAGTCCATTAATCTCTCCAATAACAACTTCTCTGGTAAATTCCCAATTGAAACCCTCGTTAAAATGACTAGCTTGAAGAAACTCGTTCTGTCTTACAATAATTTTGACGGTAGTTTGCCGGATTTGTTGTCAATGCTCACACATTTGGAGTTATTAGATCTCAGTTCTAATAGTATTTCTGGATCAATCCCTCCGGGACTGTGTCAAGACTCCAAAAACAGCTTGCATGAGCTTTATCTGCAGAACAATCTCTTCACGGGTACCATTCCGGCCACTCTTAGTAACTGTTCCCAGCTGGTTTCGCTTGATCTCAGCTTCAATTACCTTACAGGGAGGATCCCATCCAGTTTGGGATCCCTATCTCAGCTCCGGGATCTAGTAATGTGGCTTAATCAGTTTCAGGGTGAGATTCCGCCAGAGCTCATGTACATCCAGACACTCGAAAATCTGATCCTAGACAATAATGAGTTGAACGGAACAATTCCTGCTGGCTTGAGCAACTGTACCAATCTGAACTGGATCTCACTATCGAGCAATCAGTTGAGTGGCAAGATTCCAGCATGGATTGGTCGGTTGAGTAACCTTGCAATCCTCAAGCTTGGAAACAATTCATTCTCTGGCAGTATTCCGCCGGAGATTGGAGACTGCCAGAGCCTGATATGGTTGGACCTCAATAGCAATCACTTGACAGGGACAATCCCTCCTACCCTTGCAAAACAATCAGGTAAGATTGCTGTTGAATTGATTACGGGGAAGAGTTTTGTGTATCTGAAGAACGATGGGAGTAGCAACTGCCGTGGAGCTGGAAACCTTCTTGAGTTTGCTGGAATCAGACAGGATGGGTTGAACAGAGTTCCTACTAGGCACCAGTGCAACTTTACTAGAGTCTACATTGGTAAAACGACATACACGTTTAACAACAATGGCTCCATGATTTTTCTCGATTTTTCCTACAATATGTTGGAAGGTAGCATTCCAAAGGAGCTTGGGAACATGTTCTATCTCTCAATTTTGAATCTGGGCCACAACAACCTCTCTGGTCCTATCCCTCCAGAAATGGGAAGATTGGGGAATGTTGGGGTTCTTGATCTCTCTCACAATAAGCTTGAAGGGTCAATCCCTAATACCTTGTCTGGTCTTACTCTGCTTTCTGAGATTGATCTGTCAAACAACAACCTCTCTGGACTGATTCCTGAATCTGGCCAGTTAGGAACTTTTCCAGCTTACAGATATGCAAATAATTCGGGCTTATGTGGTTACCCACTTCTTGTCACCTGTGGAGGAGATCACAGTACGTCCAATCTCCAGCATCATGCGTCTCGCAGGAGGCAAACATATCTGGCTGAAAGTGTGGCAATGGGCCTACTATTCTCCCTCTTCTTCATCTTTGGTTTGATTCTTGTTGCTGTTGAAAGCAGGAAGAGGAGGAAGAAGAAGGATGCGTCCCTTTCGGATCTCTACATTGATAGCCGATCACACTCAGGCACCGCAAATGTCAGTTGGAAGCTCACTGGTGCACGGGAAGCACTGAGCATCAATCTGGCCACATTTGAGAAGCCTCTTTGGAAGCTCACCTTTGCTGATCTTGTTGAAGCCACCAATGGTTTTCACAATGACAGCCTCATCGGCTCAGGTGGCTTTGGGGATGTGTACAAAGCTGAGCTCAAGGATGGAAGTGTTGTAGCCATCAAGAAACTAATCCATGTTAGTGGACAAGGTGATCGAGAATTCACTGCTGAAATGGAGACCATTGGGAAGATCAAGCATCGGAACCTTGTCTCCCTATTGGGATACTGCAAGGTTGGGGAAGAGCGGCTCCTGGTTTATGAGTATATGCAGTTTGGAAGCTTAGAAGATGTTTTACGTGATCGGAGAAAGGCTGGTATCAAGTTGAATTGGGCAGCGAGGAGAAAAATTGCCATTGGAGCTGCAAGAGGTTTGGCTTTTCTACACCACAACTGCAACCCCCACGTAATCCATAGGGATATGAAGTCAAGTAATGTCCTTCTTGATGACAACTTGGAAGCCAAGGTATCAGATTTTGGAATGGCAAGGCTTGTGAGTGCAATGGATACCCACCTGAGCGTCAGCACACTTGCAGGCACCCCAGGTTATGTCCCACCCGAATACTACCAGAGCTTCAGATGCTCCACCAAAGGTGATGTTTACAGTTATGGTGTGGTCCTCCTTGAGCTGCTAACTGGTAAGCAGCCAACAGACTCGCCTGACTTTGGTGACAATAACCTAGTGGGTTGGGTGAAGCAGCATGCAAAGTTGAAAATAAGCGATGTCTTCGACCCTGAGCTCATGAAAGAGGATCCAAGCTTGGAGATGGAGCTACTACAACACCTAAAGGTTGCGTCTGCTTGCTTGGATGATCGGCCATGGCGACGACCCACAATGATACAAGTGATGGCATTGTTCAAGGAAATTCAAGCAGGGTCAGGCATTGATTCCTCGTCCACTGATGCCACCATCAATGGCAGTTTCACAGCAGTGGAGATGAGCATAAAGGAGGCTCCAGAGCCATGCAAGGAGTAGTAGCAGATAGAATTAAGCATTTTTCACAATCCAAATGAAAAAAAATATATATATATTCTTTCAGAAGAAAGGTACCCAAATTTTTTCCCCCTCCCATGTATCATTTAATGGATTAGGTAGTCTTATTGTATCTTTTTAAATCAATCCCATCAATGTATGTATCATATTACTCCTTTTCATTCTGTTTAGGGAAGATTTCTGTCTTAGTAATGTTTATACACCAAGTTAATTTTCGTTATCTTTTCTTTTGTGGACTTTGTTAAATGTATATGTATAGTTGCAAAGGGTTCATGTTGGTTTGATTTTCAAGTTTCAAGTTTCTCTGTTTCTGGGAGATGGGTTCTTTTTGTCATATATATAATCATAAAAGGAAATTCAGAATCTTAAAGATGGTTGCTCGTGAATGTGGAGCTTGTGACTTCAGGGATAGTGACCAAGTAGTGAGTTCTTTTGGCCCTTTCTTGGGTTCCAGAGCGTTGGTCCTTATTGAGCTCTCTACTTTCCTTTCTTTTATTATGGGTTTCTTTTTTTTCTTTTTTCCTTATCTCTTTGTCTGTTTTGAGTAGTTTTAATTTCCTTCTTAGGAGAAGCTGGTGACACACCACCTGAAGTTTCCTCCTACATTATTAATCCATCAGTCTGGTCCAAATCCTTGAATTGGGAAACCTATGCTTTAGTATTTTATACATGATCTTTCTGGTCAAAGATTCCTCTGGAATTAAGCTCTTGATGCATGAATTCGTGAAAAGAATGCTTAAACAATTTATAGATCTGGACCATCTAGGAGGTAGTAGCTGGGATAATATCATACGGGAGAGGGTTCTCTGCCCAAGTCCATATGGAGTGCACTAATGAGGAGAGAGAGAAGGTGCTAGTGTATCTTCCATAGTCAGCTTAGATAATCTTTTTTGTATCATCAAAGATTTTAAGCTTGGAATTGGGGTCAAATTGGTCTTTGGATCAGATCTACAAGAGGCAGCCGTGGGGAATTTTTTGTAATGGGCGAAAGCTTGATGGAGCAATGCTCTCACGGGTTGTAAGCTCCTTTTCCCAGAGAAGAAGCAATGATGGTATCTAGGGAATAAGCATTGACTAACTCTG
>NC_056559.1:34333054-34340401 GCF_013358625.1 Macadamia integrifolia | reverse complement strand
TAAGCATCGGCTAACTTTGTGCCAGCAGTCGCGGTAATACAGAGGATGCAAGCATTATCCAGAATGATTGGGTGTAAAGGTGGCTTTTCAACTCTTCCATCAAATCTCAAGGTTCAACCCTGGACAAACGGTGGAAATTACCAATCTGGGGTCAAATTGGTCTTTGGATCAGATCAGAATTAGCCAGAAACGATCCCAAAAACCCTAGAATTGGCGATCGATGATTCGACTGATTGGATTCCTGTTTTTGAAAGAATGGACCTGTTGCAGCCATTGCCAACTTAAGTCCATGGAGCCATGCCTTTCTTCTCCTTGAAGTTGTCCTCTCTAATTGTATCCATTGCCTTTGGTTAGAAGCAATGGAGTCCATTACTTTTCTAGTTTAGTATTACCATATGTTATGATCTGTCGTTTGTTTTATCATATAATGTAAGAGAGACTTTGATTGAAGTCTCTCTCTCTCTCTCCACCAAAGCCCAAATTTCTTTATTCCTTTCCTTCCCCTCACTCTTTGCCATTTCCTATGAGTGAAGAAGAAGAGAAAGAATGGACGGTGCTGATGAAGTTACAAACACTACCACTATAAATTATTGGAAAGCTTAATCCATACACAAAGATGGAAATAGCTTTCCTTGAAAAGAGCCAATCCGTGGGTTTTGGGGTGGAGACACTCTCAGCTATAGCTTTCAGTCACTTGAGTCTCACACAACCACATACACACAGACAAACAAGGCCAGGACAGGAGGCGTGGGCGTGGGAAGAGGGTGGGGGAGGAGGCTCGTGGGGGTGGGGGGTTGGGATCTACAGAGTCTTAAATTCAAACATTTGGTGGTCGTTCAGTGTAGTAGTAGGGTGGTAGTGTCTGGGGGGTTACCCTACAATGTCTTCTTCCATTGCTGTCATTTGTCCAGATCCATCCATCCAAGGATAACCACATCTACGTGGTGGCTTCTTATCACATCACACGAGTGCCCATCTCACAGCTGCCATTTGTGGAAGATTTTCTCTCTTATGGTCCACCAAACGCGTCCCTGCAAAAAGTAAATTTTGCTTTTGCATCACTTGTGATCTGTAATGTGTAATTTTTTTTTTGGTACAACTGTAATATGTTTACACGAAGGATTAAATTTTTCTTCACCCACAATCGTAGAAGAATTCTTTCTCTGTGGGCATCAATTTTGATTTCAAAATAAGGGGTAAAAGTTTGTGATAGAACGAGTTTCATTATATGATCACATCACATGAGAAAAATTTTCCTCCCCCATTGATGAACGGAAAACTTTTCCCATTAACCAAAATGAGATTAGTATTTGATCGATCTAGTTTGGTTGATCCTTATACCAAAACTAAGGTTAGGACTTGTTGACACTGATTTTGACTGATACTTTACCAATCCTATTCTATTCAATCTAGATTTCAACTTCTTCTTCTTCTTCTTCTTTTTTAGATAAAAAGACCAATTTAATTTCGATCTCATAACTAATCCAAAGGAACACACATATCGTTTGATGGGGCCACGCATCTATACCTATTATATATCTCCCTAATCAAGATTTGCATCCTAATTTTATATTGGAGAGGTTTCTTGGACAAGTGTCATAAGGAAGTCATACCAATAAAGTACGATAAAATAATATTTTACATTGGAGTGCAGCAAAATCCTTTCATGTGAAACAAAGAAGTGAGATGTGTTTGCATACTATACCCTGATGACTCAAAGAATCTATATTCAATGAATTTATTCAGCTGTATATTTTTTATCCCTTATTCCATATCGGTGGATTGTTATCAGATCAGCTAAGAACTGATTTGAATAAATCGAATTTGTATCAATTATTAAAATCATGAATCAGAATACCCACTTTAACTGAGACATAGAGGCTCTTATAGTGATTTGACAATTAAAAATTGAAGTTGAGGGAGGAGGGATGAGATTGTGAGATGGTCGAGAATGATCTCTCACACCTTTGTTGTTGTTGTTTTCACACACGTGCCACTAGACGATGTATGGGTATAGAAATGGCACGTGGCATCAGCACGTGTGCGAAAAATACTGAGAGAATGAGAGGTTTGTGGGGTGGGGTAGAACAACTGTAGCAGACAAGGAAGGAGCATGTATGGGGGCAAGAGGGGCAGGCGAAATAATCGAGAGGTTGGTGGGCTCACAACCTTAGTTGGCCGATCTGCCCACGTGCGATAAAGAAGGTGGTGGGGCTCTCCTTGTCGGGCTTCGTACCGGATGAGGACGAAAGTCACGAAACCCCACCAAAATTAAACAAAAGCGACGGCTCCGATTTCTTCAATATTTTTTTGGGGTCTGGAATTCCGTCCTTCAAATTGTTTTGTTTATTTTTATATAAAAAGCGTTTTTGAGAATTGAAATCCGCACAGATTTAGCCATAGGTAGCTCACGTTGTTTACAAAATTTAGCGCAGATTCCGAGAGTGGCTATCACGCTCCGCGGTTTAAGAATCTAAATGGCCACGCGCTTTGGAGAATCTTTTATTTTTATTTTCGTTTTCTTTTTCACTTGGGAGTATTTATAATGGTCCTTGGTACCCGGGTTTGAATGTGTTACGAGGGTCCACGTGGTCCTTCTCTACCGGTTAAGGACTCCACTTTTATCTCTTTTTTTTTTGGGTTAAAAGAACCCGAGTCTACTTTGTAACAGACCAAATCTTCACCCTTGTATGTTAAGTATTTGGATATGGACATGTTTCTATTCGATCAGTTAGTTTTTAATTTATAATTAAATTTATGATAATCAAGTTAATTGATTAATCATATTACAATCAGACTATAACCTTGATATGATCTGATCCATATGGTTGTTGGGTTAGTATAAACTTACAGGACTAATTAGGCCTTCAATACCTATCGTGAGAAAAAAAAAATCATAAATAAACTATAATCAGACTAGGCTAGGCACCAAACCATTTAATAACTGGTTGGTCAAATGTAGGGCTCAAACCGATTGGGCCATTAGTAGAGATTACACCCTTAGTTGTCACTAGGTTAAATGAAATGTAACATTTCACTATTTGTTATTTGGCAACATATGAACTAGTCCATCATACAACAGATGACTTCACATACTAATCAAATTTTAAGCCGCAGTAAATAAAAAAGCGAGTGACTCGAACTCTAATTTAAATTTTTAATAAATGGCAAAAAAATCGTCATATAAGATATAAAATGGAAACATTATATTTCACTGGACATGTATGTGTCGACATCTAGATTTTTTATATTAACTAAAATAGTTCTCATCCCTAGTTTATTTACTCCATAATTAAGTAGATTTGGCTCTTCAATATTTAGCTCTTAGCTGTTCCCCTATGAGGCCTACATTACTTAAAAAAATAAAAAATAAAATAATAAAAATTTATTATTATTATTGTTTTATAAGTACGTGTTTTGCATAGTAATTAATATATCTCTTCATGTAGACCTCACGTGTTTATCTTTCTTGTATCCTTTTTTCCTCTTAAAAAATTGATCCCCAATTAGTGATTCCATGACTAAGCTTTGTCATTATCTTAGGGAACTAAGAAAAAATAATCATAGAACTAATTATAACACTTAATTAAATTGCTAATCCTACTCGTAGATATAAGATGAGATAAGATTCTAGTGTTTTGTATATGGGAAGGTTAGATTAGGGGAAGGCTTCTTCAAGGGAAGGATTCAAGTATGGGATTTTGATAGGCTTGGACCTATTGGGTTGTATCTTGTTGGGCCCATACTATTTGACCAGCTCTTCCAAACCACACACTTTTCATAGACAGATAACCTTAAGGCTCTGTTTGGTTGGAACGAACATGAGGAAAAAAAATGAATAAAAATATTTATATTTCCCTTACAATCAAACAGAGCCTAAAAATATCCTAAGAGGGTTGGTGTTGGAATTTAATGCAAAATTTTCACCATGAGCCCTAGTTTCTTCCACTTTTCTTTATTTTTTGTTTGTCTCAACTCTTACGTACCCGCAGATGGTCAAAGGATAATTAGGTTGCCAATCTTCAAGGCTGCAACCACCTATGACCTAATCCAGCTCAATTTCAACATATTAACAACCACCATGACCAAATGAATTTTTGTGATGTTCACTTCCATTTGTGATTTGTGAGTGTTCTTTTGTTTTTGGTTGGTAGGGGTGGGAGAGAGAAGATAGTGTTTACTCTAATTTTTATCAACTCAAATTATTAAAAATCAATCATTAAAGCGGAGAGATGGGAATTGGAGAGGCAAAATACGGGAGAAGAACGGCAAGATTGCCAGACATGGAAGGGAGAAGGAAGATAAAGCAATGATGAAAGTGGTGGCTCTAGAGAAGAGAGAGAGACTTTTAACCCAACCGTGGGATAGAGAGGACGTGGTCTAGATGAATCATCTGTCAAATTTCAAAGTCTACTTCAATCAAATATACCCTTTGTATTGCAGGCATCCATATTTGCCTCTGCATGTGTATATCAGTACTATAGCCATTATTGTGCAGTCTCCAAACTTTGAGCAAAACCCTTTACTTAAAAAAAAGAAAAAGTGAGCATAAACATGGGGCTTAAATAGGGTAAACCCTAAAAATAGATGACCCAGATTTGTCTTGTAATTTCTAGAATCATCATAAACTCTTGCGACACAAATAACTACCATTTTATTATTTTGTTTCTAACAAATCTGGAGTTAGCTGATTCAATAAAGTGGATTAATTTCAAAGTAAATGGGCAATTCACTTCACTGCTCAATTTCTTTTCTTGGAATTAAAAGACAAATTGCGGAAAAAGGCTCTTATTCCATGTGAGGAGGAGACAAAACAAGATGGAAAGAACATTAATTAGTAGTATAATGATAGTGATCTTGTGGGCTTCTAAGAAAGGCATTTTGATTTAGTTTGTACAGCTTTTGCTCTTGCTTTTTGGTATATACAAAAACAAAATGGAATGAACATTAGTAATATTATGATGGTGATCTTGTTGGGCTTCTAAGAAAGACATTTTGATTTTGTTCAGACTCTCTTTTGTACAGCTTTTTAACTTCAATTCTTTCTATGTTTTCTAGTTTAACACAAATGATGCTTCCATTGATTATAGCTTTTTGGCAAAACCAAGCAAAGAGGTGATAGGTATGAGATCCCCTCGTGCGGGTGTTTTTATCATTACACCATCTAGAGTCTTTTGAGAGAGAGAGAGAGAGAGTGTGTGTGTTCAGTAAAATACAAAAATAAATATATAAGCAGTATTATCTTGCCTCAATCATTCTAGATACAGAGAGAGAGAGAGAGAGAGAGAGAGAGAGTTCGGTAAAATAAAATAAAATAAAGCAGTATTATCTTGCCTTAATCATTCTTATCTATTGCTTATACTAAGCGTGCATACATGTCAGTGTGACATTTCTAAGTCTCTCTAAGCACATATCCCCGGACCATAATAATGACCATTGGGTTTTGGTCTTCTTGGGTTTGGGTCGAGCCCAGATGTGATATACTTCATACAATAGCTACCCCCCCCCCCTCTCTCTCTCTCTCTCTCTCTCTCTCTCAAATATTGTGTAATTTCAGATTTTTCGAACATAAAAACTTGAGAAATTTATGGATCATGTTTTTGCTAGAGAATCCTAGAATAGTAAAAAGAGTATTTTGATCATGGGAGATACTTTTCTGTCCAAGAATTGAGAAGCATGGCCTACACCATCGCTCCTTGTGTCTATCTCCTTCCTCTCCCCAAATAAGGGGCAAAGATGTATTTTATACGAGGAAAAGACAGATAGACATATGGAAATACTGGCATAGGCCATGCTGCCGGACAAAGTTCATTTCCCCTTTGATCATTTGTCAATGGGGAGTAATAATAAGAGCACAATGAAGGGTGAAGGAAAACTTTCTTCTATTATACAATTTTGGAGAGATTTTTCCCACACCAGCAATCCAGGTAGATCAATGGGTTTCAATAACATCTATAGGCCATTTAGCAACTGTGAAAAGTAGTTTCGACCTTTCGTGAAGTAAAGGGCATAAATTTATGGCCATTCAGGCTGTACTTTCTGTTCATGCAAACTGAAGGAAAACATTCTCCTGTACATGATTTTTTATCCACAAATTTTTATGGGATTAAAATTTCCTTCACCCTTGGAGATGTGAGCCTATGATTGGATTCATATGCCATTAATAAAACTGATGAATCTAATTCTTAATCATGTAAGAATTGAAGGTGACCACAATCTATAACCATCTAGCCACAAGAGTTAAGCGTGGGTTATGACCAGGCAAGTGGCTAATTCAATGTCCTTGGAGCCATCAGAACACGAATATTAACAATTTCGTGCATTTATCTAACTAGGGAAAAACTGTTGCTTGGTCTCATGCCCCTTGCACCAGACACAACCCCCAAGAAATGACCCCCTACAAAATGAAAAACCCCCCTAATTGATGCCCTTGCACATCCCTTCATTGCCTCCACTGGTGAAGGGACGCATGACTACTAGCTTTCTTCTCGTCATACTAATTGATTTGTGCCAATAAATCAATCAGAGGAGAGAACCCTGCCTGTTTGGTGAAGGCAACACCACCGTCGGGGCCAATAGGAGGGTACATAGGAGCATCTTCAGTACATAGGGCAGCGTGATCTTTTCACAGTCGCATGTATCTAGGTGTAAGCAACATTGCAGATTCTTTCTCCCAAATCATAAATGTCTCCAATTGTTTATAAATTCCAGTTGTTTATAAGATGAGGAGCATAAATCATACCAAATGTCTACATAAATAAAAACACATCAGATAAATAAAATTATAAAGTATACCAAACAGAGCCTAAGATCTTTCCAACATAGCTTAACACTTTGTTGGATTAATAAGCTAACTAGGCTTTCCTTGAATCATCCTGTAGATGACAAGGGTCACATACAAAATTTATTCACAGACTGCGCTTGCTCGCTTATCAAAATTAGTGACATTAGGCCGTGGACTTTTGACACACTTGAGTTTAACTTGAGATAAAAGGAGATACCTAATGACAATATTCAGAGGCATACAACAGACAAGGGCTTAAGGTATTTCAAGAAGGCCGCCCTGCTCAGCCATGAGGAAACGGTAAACCCCACTAATGGATTAAAGTTCCCCGCATCAGAGGAATCCATTTTATAATGGCAATCTGTTCTCGGTGGGCTACTCTTGATTGGCAAAGGAGTTCATTATTCCTCTTCTTTTGTGATTTTTAAGGCAGATAGACATTGGATGATGTTGCTAGTTATATTTGCAAGATTTATTTTTAAGGCAAATAGACATTGAATAATTATTCTAGCTATATTTGCAAGATAATTGATCTGATAACACCTCTTCCCCCCCCCCCCCCC
>NC_056559.1:34331403-34333034 GCF_013358625.1 Macadamia integrifolia | reverse complement strand
TAAACCATTTCTTCGATTGTATTCAAAATGTAAAGAGGGGAATGTCACTGCAGTCAAATTCCGAGATCCAGGATTCCAGAATGTAATTCAGATTCATAACAAGTTCTAACACATGACCATAGCTTAACAACATTTGATTAGCAATCCACATAAAATATCTAATACTCAATTTTGCACCCATACATTGCCCCAAAATAAATTTGAAAAACCATGTCCAAAAAGTCTCAGCTTCAAAATTTTGTAACAGAACTCCCTCACCTGCTAATCTAGAAATTCAAAATCAAGACAGACAAAAGCTTAACGCTTCTTGGAGACACCAACAGTCTTCCCCCTACGACCTGTAGTCTTGGTGTGCTGACCACGGACACGGAGGCCCCAGTAGTGCCTCAGACCACGATGGTTCCTAAATAACAGCAGACCTGTCAGCATCAAATCCTTGATCCAAAACAAGAAATATCACCTCCTCTAACACAGGCGCATGCATACACACATGTGAGAGGAGAGACTGGATTGTTGATGAAAATTCAATAGTAGCAATTGCACATCAGCAACAGACAATGCACTTGAGAATCCCCTTTTACTAGTTCTAAACAATTGATCTGTAATTTCCTTCATAAAAAATAAAATTATCTTTTTGCTTCCAATAAGCAGACAACAATGAGATGCTTCAGGATGCCATCTATTATAAAATCTTGAAATAATGATTCCAGCCCAAAAAGTTCAATTACACACAACTCCCAGAGCCATTAATACATTACTTCGTCTCAATGGGAACACTATAATACCTTTCTTTTCGGGTAGAAGGAACACTGTAATACTTAAGAATAACAATTTAAATGATGAAATGATATATTACATTGCATGAAGCCGCCTATGAAAAGTGAATGAATAGACTATTAAAAAAAAAAAGAATATTTTATGAGAAAAAACTGAATTATTTATAAAATCCTTTCAAAATTCAGAACACATCAAACCTCCAATCCAAATCTTTAAGATTCAGTGCACTAATCAAGCATTTCCCATAATAAAAGGCATGTGCTGCGACTATGAATACCTTAAAGTTAAAAAGGGTCAGTCTTTTAGCAAATAAGAAAAAGTCACCAGCAACTACAGTTTTGGTTAAAACTACAGAGAACTTAACTAGAGTTCTTAATAAAATATCTTATCTCTTCTATTATTGGAGTGAATTCAAGCCTCTCCAGAACCAAAACTTTCCTCCCAAGCACAAGCAGCTCAACAACCAAAAGCAAGTTAACCAATCTCAATGGCTCACTGCTTCCATCCCCACCAATCCAATCTATCTGTTTCTTTCTCACATAAAGGTCCTAAGCTTCAACAATTATTCTTGATAATATGATTTTAAAAGTCACCAAATTCTTTCACACTTGGTGTGACTCTATCACATGAAGAGATCTCAAGCACATTACATTTATGATCTATATCTAGATCAAAACCAGAAGTAGATCTAATCACTGTTCAAGTAAATGGGGTTTCCCTGACTTTTATTGCACAACCTTATTTTTTATTTCTTCGCTTCCCTTATTAGTAATTATGACCACATTACAATGATATTCCAGCTCTTATTCTTGATATTAAGATTTTATTTCATGACCCCCCCCCCCCCCAAAAAA
>NC_056559.1:34328541-34331383 GCF_013358625.1 Macadamia integrifolia | reverse complement strand
CCCAAGAAAAATATAACAATCAATGTCATAAAAATAAAATAAACAAATTACCTTTATTGCTTTTGGGTTTAATTTTCTTCTTTGGTACCATTTGGGCACAAACAGTGGCAAAGAGCCAAAGAGGAGAAGGTGAAGGGAATAAGGCAAGCTACCAAAAAAAAAAGTGATTCAAGGCAAGGGAGTCTTAAACTGAAAGAAGCCCATGTTTTAGCTAGAGACAATCTTCTCCTTCATCGACAAGAAGAATTTAGGAGCCATTGGCTATTGCTAAGTTGGATCACCCAAACTCAAGCCTCCATTCCGATTCAGTTGCAGAACCAATATAGTTTCTGATTACTGCGCAACAACACAAGAAATGATCGGATGGATCTCTTGAGGACTGAGGCAAGACTGTCCATGATTGGAATTGGAGGCAACTGAGGTGACAAGGAGGCTGACAAAGCTGATGACTGGACCAAAAACTTATTGTTTGGTCAATGTTGAATTCAAGAAAAAAATTTTAAGAAAAAATCTACTCCCCCTCACCAGCCCCCTACATGGACCGGAATACAATCATCCCAATAATAAGACAAATGTGTATCACAAACCCATCCGTCGGATAAGGAAAATCATTCAGGTGATCCATCACATTAACAATCTAATCCAGCCGAAGAGGACAAGTGTCAGATTTAGAGCAAAAATGGGAGTTTCATTAGCATAGGCTAGTCACCTTAATCTGATGACCCTTGGAAGATCGTGGTATGATTTTATTTTGGATCGGTTCTTCAGCAATCCTTGCGTTGATGTTATAGTATCAGTCTAATCCACCTCATCTACTCGCAATCACCAAACAGTATCAAAAGACACTAGTAAGGACATACTGTAAGCTCAAAACTTAGCTCAAGATAAGCTAACCGCAAAGGAACAACACATTTAGGAAGAAATCAATGAAAAAGCATGAGCACATAACTTTGGTTCCCGAGGCATTCATCAGTCGATCAGAACAGCTCACACAGGAGAATCAGTTAAACTGGCCAAAGAACTAGCAATGGGTAAGGGCGGGGAGGAATCCCTCCAGTCTATCATACTCAAGGAGGAGAACTATGCACAGGCATATCGAGCATACAAAACCATTCGGTGAACTTGAACAAAAAATGATGCTTAAATTATCATCCAAAAAGTAATTTAAGTTTACGAGTAAACCATTTCTTCAATTATATTCAAAATGTAAAGAGGGGAATGTCACTGCAGTCAAATTCCGAGATCCAGGATTCCAGAATGTAATTCAGATTCATAACAAGTTCTAACACATGACCATAGCTTAACAATATTTGATTAGCAATCCACATAAAGTATCTAATACTCAATTTTGCACCCATACATTGCCCCAAAATAAATTTGAAAAACCATGTCCAAAAAGTCTCAGCTTCAAAATTTTGTAACAGAACTCCCTCACCTGCTAATCTAGATATTCAAAATCAAGACAGACAAAAGCTTAACGCTTCTTGGAGACACCAACAGTCTTCCCCCTACGACCTGTAGTCTTGGTGTGCTGACCACGGACACGGAGGCCCCAGTAGTGCCTCAGACCACGATGGTTCCTAAATAACAGCAGACCTGTTAGCATCAAATCCTTGATCCAAAACAAGAAATATCACCTCCTCTAACACAGGCGCATGCATACACACATGTGAGAGGAGAGACTGGATTGTTGATGAAAATTCAATAGTAGCAATTGCACATCAGCAACAGACAATGCACTTGAGAATCCCCTTTTACTAGTTCTAAACAATTGATCTGTAATTTCCTTCATAAAAAATAAAATTATCTTTTGACAGTATCTTTTTGCTTCCAATAAACAGACAACAATGAGATGCTTCAGGATGCCATCTATTATAAAATCTTGAAATAATGATTCCAGCCCAAAAAGTTCAATTACACACAACTCCCGTCTCAATGGGAACAGTATAATACCTTTCTTTTTGGGTAGAAGGAACACTGTAATACTTAGGAATAACAATTTAAATGATGAAATGATATATTACATTGCATGAAGCCGCCTACTAAAAGTGAATGAATAGACTATTAAAAAAAAAAGAATATTTTATGAAAAAAAACTGAATTATTTATAAAATCCTTTCAAAATTCAGAACACATCAAACCTCCAATCCAAATCTTTAAGATTCACTGCACTAATCTGCAGATACGGCTGCCCTTTCTTGGTTGGACCAGCATGACCGGCTTTGGAAGCCAAGAGCCAAGAAGAACCAGTCCAGCCCAGGGTTTTGATCCAACAAGGGTTGGAAATAAAATTAGTAATTTACCTAGTATTTTATTTCATGCTTTTAGTTTCCAAACTTGAACGTAGGAGTAGGATTTATTTCCTTGCTTTGGTTTCCTTTTATAGTTGTTTCCTAATTTAGGCTAGTTTCCATTTCAGTTAAATTTCTAATTTCATGTTCCTATTTTTCTATATATTGGTTGTAATCGACTGAAGATTTAGAGAGTAATTTGATTATTGAATGAACGTGTTAGTGTGATCCTCCTTTTCCCCCTCTCTACTCTGATTTCCCCTCCCTTCCCTAAGGGTTCTCTATCAACTTGGTATCAGAGCCGAAGGATCCTATTCCTTCCCCATCTTTCTTCTTCCCTCCCCATTCTCTGTGTCTGATTCCACCGACACTGAGAACACAGGAAAAAAAATAAAAAAAAGAGGAAAGCGACAAAGATCGTCGTCCCTGGGTTCAGCCAGTAGCAACGAAGAAAAAAAAAAGACGAAGAAAACAATCAGAATCCGGAAGAAGAAAAGAAGAGAAGCAGGGAAGAAAAGTATAAAAGACGAAGAAGAGAGAAGTAGCAGAAA